>NC_088602.1:39636823-39943073 GCF_036013475.1 Columba livia | reverse complement strand
TTACATTAGTGTGGAAAAATAAATGAGTTTTACAGTTTTAAAAACATGAAGATATTTGTAATAAGCATGTTGAAAATATGACTACTAGCAATAGGGAATAGGGACAGACAAACAATATAAGATATATATGATATGATACTATGTTGATTCATAAAAGCTTCATTTATTTGACTAAGGTGAAGACAATTAAGAGGGAAGGTCATGAAATTGCACATGATGTTGTTCTATCGCAGGGAGAAAATAATCAAGAATGCTTATAATATCTATCCATATCTATGGATAAAACACTTTCAAATAAAGTGTTCAAAGGTGTCATACTTCAAAGCTAGTGACAAACATTTTTTGTAGAGTTAATATCTACTGGAATGACTGAAGGGCAGCATGAAAGTATTTAGGAACCGTGGATCTTGGAGCCTGTCCAAAGACCAAATTTGCTCGATCACTAGAGAAGAAGATCACCTTCAGCTACAATTTTTTACTGAAAACCTTGGAAAGGATTGACAGCAAACAAAACTTAACTCTTTCAGGTTTTAAGATATCAAGCATCTAGTTAAATGTTCCTGCTTTTCTTCAGTGCTTTTTTTTTTTTTTTTTTGTATTGTCATATGAATAGTTTGATATCGGGTACTGATAGACTCAATGTGAAGCCAGATGGACAATTAATAGGATCTCGCATGGCATCTGCTATGTACCAATAAAATGTGTGTGCTTTGGGATAATTACCTGAAAAAAATGTAGAGCATACAACAGGATTATAAAATATTTTTTTTTCCTCATTTCCTTGGTAAAGCAAAAAAATTGCTTGCAGTTGAATGGCATAAATGCCATGAATCAACAACAGAAAATATGGTGGGTTTGGGATTTGGCTGTTCTTTTATTTATTTTTTTTTCAGTAGGCTTTTGTTTTGTTTTGTTTTTTTGGTTATCTGTCAGATATAACGGTTTTCTGCTATATTTTCTTTTCCATAAATGTTTGATCCATTATTAATTAGCCTTTTGAACTCAATGCTTAAATATATTAATCATTTTTTAGCATGTAGTTAACATCAGTCTGCTGCAATAAATGCTTGCTCAGCAAACATATCTGGAAAATGCACTTTTATGATTATTCCTGTAAATTTGTCCTGGTTTTGTTAAAAACTAGACCAGTTTCTCTTTCAGTGAATTTTCCTTTCAGCTAAGTGCCTTCTAAGTAACTGTACTTTTCTGAATTTTTTGCCTGCATGTTTTTCTCAGACACTGTGCTTGGGGCTGATATCACCAGGGTCAGGACCAATGGAATGCTGAAGTAGCTTCATGTTTAGATTTATTCCTATGACAGACAAGAATTCTATACATCCCATAATTGAGAAGGGTGTGCTTAAGGAGGGGTGGACAGAACAGGTGACTAAAACTGACCAACTGAGTATTCCATGCCATATTTGTCATACCCCCTATATAAGACGAAGATCACGAGGGTCTAGGTCTCTTTGACCATGGCCAGCATCTAAAGAGGACCTTGTCTGTCTGCCTGAGATCTGGAAGGTCTCAGGCCCTGCATTTCTGAAATCAATTCTCTGGTTTGTTTTGAAGTCCCGCCCATGGCTTTCTGATATCAGCCTTACAGCTGCTGGAGCCACATCAGCTCTGCACACCCAGCTCCGCTGCTGCTGGAGTGACGCCAGCTCCATATCGAGCATTCAAGATTGGTTTTGTATATTTTGTATATATTCTCTATTTATTAGTAACATTAGTAAAAACCTTTAAAAGCTTCCAACTTGTAGTCTAAGACTTTCTTCCTTCCTCCTTATCTTCCTTATCATCTTTCTGATCTAAAGGAGGGGGTGGAGGGAGGGTAAGGGGGGCAACAGAGAGTGTCTCCCATGGTTTATTGTCACTTTGCCTTAAACCTTGACAAAATTAATGTTGGCAACTTAATACAAGATCCCTTTAAATGTTCTTTGCTATATTGTAGTATGACAGAAAGAATAACAGGAATATTACAGGACACATTCTATATAAAACCTCATGCCAGTTGTTGGGTTTTGATTTGTGTAATCCTGGTTGCCAGTACTTATTTCATGTTCTAACAGTGAATATGTAACAGTAAATAGGAATTTTGATAATGAACTGAAATTTTATGTCTCATTATTAATGAAGTAAACTCATGAAACTGTACTGAAACTGTTTCTGATAAAGCCAAAATTTAATAGCAAATTAGTTGTTGTTACGGTCTTTATTGGAGTTTTCTTAGAATGTTCTTTGGGGTTCTGACCTTTAGTCTTTTGTGCACTATCTCAATTTACTTTTACACTTCAATTACATCCTTAAAATTAGGTATTCATAGAAGTAACAATGACATTAGTCTCTGTACACATCAGACATTACATAATATCATTTTTATTGGTTTATTCAACTACAAATTCAAGTATCATCAAGTAAACTTGGCAAACTACTGTAGCTCTGTGATGAAAATTCAGAATGTGTTTTTGAAATAAACCTCTAAATATTGAATGTGACATCTATCTATTCTAATCAAATCTCTTCTATCCTTTAATGTGTTTTCCTTCAGTTCCTGTCAGATCATATGCAATAGCATAGCTATCTGTTTATCTGCAAAAAGTCAGGACAGCAAAGCTGATCAAAGAAACAGTTGCATATTCATCTACTAATTCAGATGGTTATGGAAAGCTTTGTTTCGCATGCATTAAAGTGGAACATTAAGTAACGAACCAATCGGAATACTAAAGAACAAGTGATTTCTCAGCATTTACACTTGACAATTTAAAGAAATGCACAATAGATTGGTGGACATAAAGGATGTTTTTAAAAATGAGAAATATACGAGAAGTTAATAATACAGAAGGCCTCAAATATGTGGTAACAGATCATGACAGTAAGGCTTCAGCCCTTTGATATGTCACCATTCTTCACACAGGCAGACTGACTTAATTTTTTCTGCTCATAATTGTAAGGATTACTTGTCTGGGTAAAAATATATATGCTTGTATCCCATATTATAACTAGGTAAACAGAAATCATAAGTATTATATGAAGCCTGATATCTTACTTTTTTTCCTTAAATTTTATTTTTACTTTAAACACGTGAGCTTTGAACTAAATACACCGTATTTTCCTTTTGTTGATGAGGTAAGTCCTGTAAATAATACTTACTAGATAATCTGATGTAATAAACTATTGCAAAAATGTTCATTGAAATCTGAAGCCTCAAAAAAATCTAATAGAGTTAGTGTATCACATACAATGACAGAGATGGTACTGTACAATGACAGTGCACGTATCTGGTATATCCAGCACCTCCTTCCATATTTTTTCTCATCTGTAAAATTAAGGTTAGGAATTATTTCCTCTTCATAAATCTATGCTGACCATTTCTGATCATGTTTTTGTTTTCCATGTGTCTGGGTACTGTTTCCAGGATTAGTTCAGCTTCCTAGGGACTGAGGTGAGGCTGACCATCCTGTAGTTTGCCAGATCTTCCTACTTGCCCTTCTGGAAGACAGTATTGACATTAGCTTTCCTCCAGTCCTCATGAACATCATATGATTGCCAGATTCTTTCAAATATGATGTAAAGTAGCCTCAAAATGACATCAGCCTCAGGATTCATGACTGCAAACCATGTACTTACGTGTGCCCGCTTTTTTTGAGTACTCTTTAACCTTGTCTTCCACCAGCAAGGGTAACTCTTCCTTGTTCCAGACTTCCCTTCTCATCTAAGGGGCCTGTTCCCTGAAGGTTAGTCTTATCAACAAAGACTGAGGTGAAGAAGGCATTGGGAACCTCAGACTTTTCCTTGGCCTTTCAATAGCACATAGTATGAACTTCTCCATAACTTTTCTGGGTACTGGGGTTAGACTAAAAGATCTGTCATTTCCCTGATGCCCTTCTTGTAGACTAGAATAACATTGACTAGTTCGCAGTTGGTAGAGAGCTTCTCAGACTTCCAAGACCTTTGAAGGCCACATTAAAACCATCTAAGAAAAAGGCACTTAAATATTCAGGGTTAATAGCAGACTGAACTGGAGAAAAATGTGTTCAGCCTTCCTGTTCTTCACTGTGAGTTTAATAATTAGTCTGGTTAGGTTTACTATTTTATCACAATAGCTTTGGTAAGGGTATGAACAACAATTGTGGTGATCAAATGAAACAGAGATAGAATAATTGTTGGTCATGGATGAAATTTCCACACAAACTAGAGCCTGTGAATGAAATATAACAAGGAAAAGTGTAGAGTATTGCATCTGGGTAAGAACAACCCCAGGTTCCAGTATAAATTGGGGAATGACTTATTAGAGAGCAGCGTAGGGGAAAGGGACCTAGGGGTGCTGGTGGACAGCAGGATGACCATGAGCCAGCACTGTGCCCTTGTGGCCAGGAGGGCCAATGGCATCCTGGGGTGTATTAAAAGGAGGATGGTTAGTAGGTCGAGACAGGTTCTTTTTCCCCTCTACTCTGCCCTGGTGAGACTGCACATGGAATATTGTGTCCAGCTCTGGACCCCTCAGTTCAAGAAGGACAGGGAACTGCTGGAGAGAGTCCAGCACAGAGCCACGAAGATGATTAAGGGAGTGGAGCACCTCCCTTATGAGGAAAGGCTGAGGGAGCTGGGTCTCTTTAGCTTGGAGAAGCGGAGACTGAGGGGTGACCTCATTAATGTTTATAAATATGTAAAGGGGGAGTGTCATGAGGATGGAGCCAGGCTCTTCTCAGTGACAACCAGTGAAAGGACAAGGCGTAATGGGTTCAAACTGGAACACCAGAGGTTCCACTTAAATTTGAGAACAAACTTCTTCACAAAGAGGGCGACAGAACACTAGAACAGGCTGCCCAGGGAGGTTGTGGAGTCTCCTACTTTGGAGGCATTCAAGACCTGCCTGGACACCTTCCTGTGTAACCTCATCTAGTTTATTTTCATGTGAGATAGGAGAGAGTGGCTCATCTCCTCCCTCTGCTCGCTCTTCATGTTAATTAAGGACATTGTTCCAGAAATGCGTCGGTGGTCCCAGAAAAAGGTCTGTGATCTCAGAAGTGCCCAGAAGTGAATTGGTTGATCCTCTAGGAGTAGCTGGTGATTTGTAATTTCCTCTAACTGGTGATCTCTGAATGGCCCTGCCTTTGCTCCAGACCAATTAACGAGAGCTCAAGAAAGAAATACCATTAATGGTGCCTTCATTTTGCAAAGAATAGGGAGGCCTCAAGGAAGACATAAGTCCCGTGTCCACAGCACTTGTCTATTCCTCTCTGCCAGAAGTTGCAAAAGACAGCTGTTTAAGGCATAATGAAGTGCATACTATGTCCATCACAAAATGACTACTGGGTGACATGGGTACGAAATAGAACACAGGAGGCTCCACTTAAATATGAGAAGAAACTTCTTCACAGTGAGGGTAACAGAGCACTGGAACAGGCTGCCCAGGGAGGTTGTGGAGTCTCCTTCACTGGAGACATTCAAAACCCGCCTGGACACATTCCTGTGTAGCCTCATCTAAGTGTTCCTGCTCCAGTGGGGGGATTGGACTAGATGATCTTTTGAGGTCCCTTCCAATCCATAAGATTCTGTGATTCTGTGATTTACATTCTCTGGCTTGTCAAAATGAAAAAGTCATGTGCCGAATAACACAGCTTGAGGTGTTTGGTGGAAGGTATCTTTGATACGGAACTTGCTAAGATCATCTTGTTTTCTATTACTGAATGCATGTTAGTTATAAAACAAAAATATTTGAAGACCGATCAAAAGAATCAGAAACTACTTCAGTTGGTGTTTTGGCAACAGAATTTATATCATGCATAGGATTGTCAATACACTGCCATTAAGATGGAAAGGACTGAATGTAGCCTGCCGAAACCGGTATTTTAGTATTAAAAATACAGCATGAGAACATGAAACCATGGAGGTATGGAAGGCTAGGAAAATAATCATTGCCTTTCTGTCCTGAAAGACTGGTTTACATTTTCCATACTATATGTGATTTTAAGTCCTAGAAGAATCTTTAGAATACTATTTTTTTTTCTAGATTGTTTTAGTGTACAATGTGATTACAGTCTCTCACAAACCTACATAGTTGTATTCATGGCCTTCCACAAATCACATTTGTCCATTCCTAGTTCTGAAACAGAGTGAAAATCACACATACAGCATGCTTGATTTCATTGAAAATTCACAAGTCCTTTCTGGATAAAGGGAGGCATTTATATTAAACATAGAAAAGACAAAAAAAAACAACAAACAAACAAACAAACAAAAAAACCCAAACAAAACCAAACCAACAAACCAACCAAAAAAAAAAAAAAAAAACACGTTTATGAGAAGTATGCATTTCTGAGGTATGCTTTACTTTCAAGGAGCTGAAAGGGCTGCATAAAGATCCTATTCATAGTTCAGCCTGTGATCATCACTAACCATTATTTGATGGAAAATGTAAGAACATGCAGAACACAGAATGGGAAGAAATGTATGACTGGTCAACAAAGGTATGTAAGATATACTTGTAATTGATCATACTGTAGTTCACCCAGATAGGCTAGCAGTCATAAATTGGGCTATTTTTCTGAAGTTTCTGCCAGCACAAAACATTTGCTTGACAACCTTTGAATTTTTTCTTGTTTTCTCTGTATCGATTTCCAATGGAATTGTCACTCTAACTGATTAATCTGTGTAGGTATATGGATGTTATTTTTTCTTTTTTTTTTAAGGTTAAATCTCATACAAACACTCTTGCTCCTTGCCTGAAACAGTAGAGAAGCAAGCAGAAAATGTCTCTGAAAGGAGGGCACAAAATATCACAGAAAAATAAGTAAACAAAAGATTGAGAGGTAAGAATGTGGAAATATGCAGGCACACTAGTTTCATATTGTTACAACATAGGTATTTTGGCACTGAGTTTCAGTATTTTCTGTTGTTAATGTGTCGTGTAAGTTAATATTTTTTATGGGTTCTAAAAAATGTATTTGTTCCTGGTGTGTGTGTATATTTGAAAGAGCTCTCTAACGTAATCCTCCTCAACCAAGGGAAAGCCTTCCTTCTGCCATACTTTCTCTCCTGCCTCCAGGGTCTCAGATTCCTGACGGCCAGTGTTAGCAGCAAAGACAGTAGAAAAGAAGACATTCAGTAAATCTGCCTTCTCTGTATGATCTGTCACCAGAGCACTCAACTCGTTTAGCAGTGGACCTTCATTTTCCTTAACCATCTTCTGCCACTGATGTACTTGAAGAAGCCCTTCTGTTGTCCTTGACTCTCCAGTGAGATTTAATTCCAAGTGGAGCTTAGCCCTCTTCACCACATCCCTGAATACTCTAATAGCTACCTTATATTCCTCCCACATGGTCTGTCCCTGTTTCCACATTACATAAATATTCTTTTGAGAGGAGCTCCTTACTCATCCATGCTGGCGTCCTACTCCCTTTAATTGGTTTTTTCCTCATAGGGATGCATCGGTCTTGAGTTTGGAGGAAGTGATGTTTGAACATTAGCCAGTTCTCTTCAACCTCCCTGCCTTATGGAGCCCTAACTCATTGGATTCCTTCAAGCAGGACTTTAAAGTGGCCAAAATTTGCCCTGCTGAAGTCTGTGGTTTTAGTCCTATTTTTTGCCCTGTTTCCTCCATGCAGAATCCTGAACTCCACCATCTCATGGTCACTGCAGCTTGCGCTGCCCCCAACCATGATATCTCCAATCAGTTCTTCTTGGTTTGTTAGGACAAGGTTCAGCAGCACACCTCTCCTCGTTCATTCCTCCACCACCTGTGTCAAGTTGTCATCAATGATCTGCAGGAAACTCTGGAACTGTGCATGCTTAGCTCTGTTTCCTTCCCAGCAGGTGTCAGAGTGATTGTATTGATAGTGCCCTATGAGAGCCAGGACTTGCAATTGTGAGGCTAAATTGTGAGGCTACTTTCAACTGTCTGTAGAAGGTCTCCTCAACTTCCTCCTCCTGATCAGGTGGCCTCTAGTAAACACCCACAACAGTGTCCCCCTTGTTAGCCTGTCCCTTAATTTTTACTCATAAGAACTCTGCTTGTTTTTCATCCCTCCCCCCCAAGCAGAGTTCAAGACTTTCAAGTTGCTCTCTCACATAAAGTGCAACTCCTCCACCTCGTCTTGCTGGCCTGTCTTTCCTAAAAAGCACATAGCCTTCCATGACAATATTCCAGTCATGTGAACTGTCTTACCATGTCTCTGTAATTGCAATGAGACCATGGCCCTGCGAACACACATAAATCTCTAATTCTAATAGAAGGTTTGTGCTCAGGCTACACAAACAGCTATTGTTTGGGATCCAGCCACATTAAAAACTTTGAAAGGGGAAGATAAATTTTAAGTCCAAATAACTGCCAGACCACTATGTAGCAGCACCTACCTTAGAAGAAAGATCTTTGTGTTTTGCAAGCCTCATATTTCTGTTAAAAGGCTCACTTACACTTGAAAAATCCTCTTATATAATAATCTGTCAATGGAGCTTTCTTCCTAACCCACTCCCTCTTTCTGTCAATAAAAAAGTCAGTAAATATTCAAAAACATAATAGAGAATATTAATCATTCTTTGTACATACCTCCACAAATACAAACATACATATAGACTCATGTGTATATTGGGGAATTATTGTGAATCTACGTTGTTTTGTTTTAGAAGATATATAACTTTTCTCTTTGGTTTTTCTTTCAGTGTTTTACTACTGCTGAATAAAGTGTCACAAATCTACAAATTCATTAATCTGTCCCTTTCTAAAGTAAGTTATAATACATTCAGCCTTGTACACTTCTATAATAACACAGTTTAATGTGAATTTAATAATTTTTTTTAAACAGATATTTTTGTTTTCAAAGTGTATAAGAAAGCTATTATTTTCTTCCCTGTTTTTTCTTGTTTGCTCCAACAGTTTCCATCTTGATACCTCTGTGTCTCAGTACCTCATATTTTTAACATATATTAAGTCTCTAGTAAATATCAGTGCAACATTATCTACAAAGAACATTAAAAGAAAACACGAGAATGTTTTTAGGGTACTTCCAGTTTCTATTTGTGACTTAATATTTACTTGAACTGCATGTAAACTAGGACATCTACAGATTGTTTTCCAGATTTTTCAATTAAACTATAATCGAGTAATAAACATTACTTTATGCTACATGTACAATGTTTAAGTTGGTTTGGATAGCTTTTGCCTTTGAAAATAACATTTATGACCGACTTTTACTAATTAACAGACATAAAATGTGTTTTCCCATATACAGGGTCAGATATGTGTTAGAAGATCAGTGTAGACTTATATTTATTAATTAATGTTTTTAAAATATTTTTTATTTTATTAATTTATTGCTTAGCAAGATGACAAATATGTCTATTACCTCATTAAACACTTCATTTTATTCATCTGTCCTTCAAATAAACACATCTAAATCACAAGCCACCTAATATTAGTATTTCTATTCAGTGTCTTCTTCAGAAGCTTGTCCTTGAATTTCTGCCTTTAGGAAGACAGACTGGACCTGAAACTTGGTTCTCAATAGCATGATAGAAGCATAGCTGCTCTTTTTCTGCTCAGCTACCAAATCCATTCAGCTACCTTTCTTGTCTGCTTGAGAAGGCCAGCAGGAAATGTTGCCACTTGCTGTCTTAGTGGAAGAGTACTGTTTCAAAACTAGTCGGGAGAAAATTCTTCTGTTTATTCTTCTCATATCTGAGACTAATTAAGCCTATATTAACTGTAAACATATGTTGCCATTCTACATTATAAACTTCATGTGAAAATCTGTTCTGCTGTTTTGAGACACAACAATATTCCTAGAAAAAAGGCAAAAATGTGACCCTCTTTTCACATTATTGCCTTCTCACATTAATAATCTAATTTTTGTTAATGAGACTCCTCAAGTGGCTAAATCCCACCCCCTAAGGTGAGTACAGAAAGCCCAATTATGTCCAAAATCACAAGGGGTAAACAGCATTAGAAGTAACAAAATTGGTTGCACATTTTACGAGGAAAGGCAATTCACCAACCGAGACAGTACTGTCAGGAGGCCTTAGCCAAGTGTATGAATCAACTAAGTGATGCTGCCTTCTGTTTTTTCCTCTGTAACAGTCACCTGTTCTGTAGGTAATTCTGAGTAAGTTCTCAGGCAGCCGCTGCTAGGAAATGAAGTTTTAACCCAGTAGGAAAAAAAAATAATTTGCAGCTTCCTGTGGTGGGGAGGAAGGCAGGGGACGAGGAGCAAATAGATTCCACAGACGAGATATTTCTGTGACAAATTTCCTAAAAACTTTTCTTAAAAAAATTAGTAAACCTGACATGATATGTAAGACAGCAACAAGGGAAGGAGCAGCAGCAGCAGTAGCAATGTCTACCCAAGTTCCTGTATCTGCTATGACTATGGCTGTTTCCATTGATAGTGGTAGTACTGGCTGAGGATGGAGTAATGGAGAAACTTATCTTCATGCTGGTATATCTTCTTTTGCTACTTTATATATATGATTCTGCAGGTGCTTTCAGTTTGGAACTAGTGTTTAAAGAAAGAAGACGTGAACCAGTCATTCTTCTTCTAATAAAAATCTTCATTTTTCATGTAAAATCAAACACCAGGTTTTGGGATTAATTTCTAACATACTGAATTCCAAATCATGAGGAAGATTGTCTTTTTGCCATATTGATAATTGACTTAGACAAATATTAACTACCAAATATTACAACCATTGGTATTTTCTTTGCCAATTTAAAGAAATTTAAAGTCTGAAGTATGTTATAAACCTTACTTATTCAACATTTTAAGATGTTTGTCTTATTGAAAAATAATTAAAATAGTGACAGGTGTATTTCTTTAAAGCAAGGAATTAAAAGCCTCTAAAATCTTCGCATTTATGACCTTATGTATCATGTCATGTTGTGTTACATCAGTCTGAGCACACTTATTTTTAAATATGTGATGTGACATACTGTAACATGATTCACATTGCCTAAGTTTTAAGAGCAACTTGTATAGTGAGTTACATTGAAAAATGCAGAAAAAGCTTGCTTTATCACTGCTGCCTTTTAGTGTAGGTACTTTGGTGCAGATAAATAATAAAGACACATAATTTAAATAAAATTCTGTCTCTCTTCAATGCCCGAGTGGACTGTGTCTCCTCCTGTTACAATCAATGAGAACAAGCCATTAGCACTTCGTGGGACAGGTCCTAAAATACCCTTAACATCTCAACGTGAGTTTTTCTATATATCTCACTCAGTCTGTGGGTGTATGTATTCCAGGGAAAGTTTCCTTTTAATTTTCTTAAGGAACATAACTAAAATTATCTCAAAAGTTATTGCATATATTTAGAAATTATGGCACGAACTTCATACACTGAGTTTCCACTAAAAACTTCTGAGAACCCTATAGACAATCTCTTTTTGTCATGATATATTTCCTAAATGAATTTATGTAGAAGAATATAATTATTATATAGAAAAACAGAGTTAAAAAAATCAACAAAAATACCTAGAATTCCTTTATGGGGATTTAAGTTCAAATGAGAGCTTTGTTTACAAATGCTTTCTAATCAGTGACTATGTAAGATATTTGGTACTATTTTTACATGCAGCAAATGAAATCCTATATTTCAGCTGTGTCCATTTCTTTTCCTCACAAAAGCACTTGATCTACTTTTGTGAACCTTCACAATAATGGTATTAATATCACCTATAGAATAATTACGAGATTTAATATGCCTTATTTCAACTTATCTGTTATTTACCACATGTACTGGAAAACTGTAAGTATCTTGACTTGTAACTCAGCTGCTTATATATTTAATAAAATTTTATGGTGTACAACACTGACCATCCAGGAAAAAAAAAAAAAACAAACCAAAACAAAACAAAAACTTCTAAAGATTTGCTGCCATTAGGCGCTGTAAGAACTACAGTGACAGACAGAGACTGGACATTTATGTATGTCCATTTGCTTGTTATCTCCCACATTGATATGCTTGGGCCCAAATGAAGAAATCTGGCGATTTGTGTTTTTTCTCCAGCCATGCTGTAGCAATCACCTAAAACCTACAACTGAATTTCAGCTTAAATACAGGAGCAAATCAAGACCTCAAGCAACACCTAGAAATTTACAGTTCCTAGAAATGATTAGGCTAGGACAAAAACATATGAGCTTTTTTTCTCAGTGGATTTGTATTAATCATGTATGTGATCAATGTCCCAGAATGCACAATAAAAAGGTAAGGCTTCATTCAAGTTCCCAGTTATAGATGCCTAATGACACTCGAGATGCTGCAATGTATCTGCAGTGGTTTAAAACTGTCTGTTGAGAAAGATGCAGGTGCCCCATATATCCTATGTCATAAATTATTGGTGCATATACATAGCTTAGAAATCCAAGTGCCTTTGTAGTTAAATAATTTAATTTCAGTGTTAGGCAGTAGTGAACAAACAACAAAGGTTGAGTTTATTTTTTGAGTTTCACTTGAATCCTGTGCTAGGAATGTAAGGACTTCAGACCTTCCTGCTTTTTTTCCTCCTCCAGACAAAGCTCCATCTCTGACTTTTGCTGGGCTCACTGTGCTCCCAGTGTCTGTTCTCTGGAGTTCATTTCTGGGAATGCACGTAATGGAAGGTGGGTGGTGGTCTGTATATCTGTATACCTTTGTATATTTTATCATATTCACATTATTATTCACTTTTCTTCTATTATTGTTTCATTAAATCTGTTTTCATTTCAACCTATGAGGCTTTCTTCCTTTTCCCTTCCTTCCCTCTGGGTAAGGAATGGCAAGAGAGAGTGGCTGTGTACTATTTGGCAGCCAGTCCAGGGCTACATGGTAACACTCAAGATCTGCTTCAGGAACCAGATGTGAGAAGATTTCCTCAAAACACTAGTGATATTGAGATCTAAGTATTACTCTCTGATATGTGTCTGCTGATGGTGGTTGAGCTGATACTGGACCATTTCACGTAAGAACATTCTCGAGATATTGAAAACAGCATCAGAGACACTTGAACTTTCTTATCATTCATGAGCGTAGGATGAAAAATAGCAAGGCAAAAACATAAGCTACTTTACTAGGCCCACCTATTATCATAATTTTTTCACACTGTCCTGGATCTTCACTTGCTCTCTCAACTGAATACAGAAAATCTTATGGCCAATATTGTGGAATGATTAGAGGTTGATCTGGAATATAAATGTGTATTTGTTACCAGAAGTTGATCTGTCAGCACCATCTTACTGGTTTCTATTCATTATTCTTAACTGAATCCACATTGTTATTAGTTTTCTGTTATATCCATTTTTTTACAGGACTAATTATATTTCATGCTATATAGCACATTTTTACACATGTATCTATGATTTCTCCTTCAAAACTTTAGAATTTTTGCCAAACATTTTATAACAAGTCTTCTAGCTTTGCTTTGATTGTACGTCACTATTTGATTCATTAAAACCTAAAAAAGAGTATAAAAATTCTTATCTTTGCTTTTCCTTTTTTTTTTCTTTTTTATTTTTATAGGAAGATTGTAACCTGTTTTAAGTATTTACTTGAAGTAATACTGTAAGAATGCATCACACTTTCTCTACAATATTCAAAAGCAAGGCATCAATAATTGGATGTTTTGACAAAAAGACAACAAAGCATTAATATTTTAACTTTTTTTTTCTATTTTATAATATATTTTTTCACTTTCTGAACAGACAATCAAAATTATCTCTTGAGTTTTTGAAAAGTATAAAAGCATTCTACCTTTCTTATTTTTAAATATTATATTTTTTCTTCAATCTGAAAATCAAACTATAACTCAGAAATGAGAAGTACTTTCCTTGTATACATTTTGGTCTTATGTTAATGTGCAAAACATTAAAAAAAAAAAACCGTTTGCAAAACTATTTTCAATTAGAATACAGCTGATTTTCCCAACCTCTTTCATATAGTGATGTGTAAGTGTCTATGTACTAAGTCAAGTAATTTACCTATACACAGTTTACTTCAACCTTTTTATGTAGGATCAGAGTTTCAAGCATTAATATCTTTATTAACTGCAAAGTGAAATACCCTTAACTGCCTAATTCTGAAGACTCTGATAATTCATTATCACATCTTTAATGTTAATAAAGGACAGTCACATCATCACAATTTAAACTTTAATTAGAAAATAGTAATAACTTAAGTGTAATTTGCTGTCTCATTTATATTTCAGCATTTAAATTGTCAGTATTTTACACTACATACTACTTTTCTGAGAGATGCCATGAAAGAGGAAAAGGAAAGAAAGTGAAGGCAAAGAGACAGAAATAAAATCAACTTTTAGTCATTCAAGGAACAGAAGTAAGGCATTCAACTCAAGTTTGACTGAAGGTGACAGTGATAAAGTCTGGAGCACAGGAGACGTACTACTTCTTATACCACCAAATGGATATTCTGATTTTAACAATAATTTGTTTTCAATAAGCTTTTTTCCAGCCAAAGCCAATGTCTTTTGCCTTGAGTCGATTCCTAACTCCTGCTCCAGGTAGCAACACGTCTCAAATCCCTTAGTCCCTAACCTGCTGAAACTTCCATCATTCTCTTCTTTTGACTAATTCTTTCATGTGAAACTGTTTCCCTGTTTAAATCAAATCTGCTGTCTTTTATTTGTGGTCATGCTTTTAGCTACAATTACATCTTTTAACTCTGGTCTAGTTTGCAATTTGCTTCCCTTTCTTCTACACCCACACAGTCTGGTCTCCCTCTGACTGATAAATCTTCGGTGCTCATTCAGACTGTCTTATTTCCCTTTGTCTCTGCCTTCTACACTTCAGATAATATTTTCTATTTTTTCCTTTGTGATCTCAGATTATTTCTAAATTAGAAATAGCCAAAAAGTGATCCCAAGAAGCATACTTCTAAAACAGAATTGTGTACTATCAGTTCATTAGCTTACTCCTTGATTCTGTTTTGGACCACTCAATTTAGCTCTTTGTAGGACAATTTCTGGGTATTGTTCTGGTATAATTTACTCCTGAGGCTACTCCCAAAAAAGCTGCATAGATGAAACTGCATCAGATTCAGTTTCCTCCTATTTTACACTGTCTCCGAGCTCTATCCCTGAGGACTCCTAACCTTCAAAAATCTAAGTCTTCTCATGCCATGCCCCAGGATACTCAACTACAGTTTCCTGCAATAAAAACATTACCCTTCTTCAAAACTGCTGCTAAGGCTAAAAAAAGTTAATAACAAAAAAAAATAATATAACCTCCCAAAGATGTCTCACGTAACTCAAAATAAAACTAATGCATAGCATTTAATGTTTATTCCTTTCTTTTCAATATTTGAAAAAGAATACAGTAATTATTTAAAAGTGAAGTTACTAGCCCTGCTGTTGAATTGGTAAGAGCATTGCATACACTCCCATGCTAACCTGGCACTCAGAATCATCGGTCTTAATGCATCCCAAACCTGAACAGATAACCTGAGTTGTCTTGCTTTGGGGATTGTTGTAAATATCTACTGGGAAACACTGTCTGGTTTATCTGTGACGTTAGAAGATTTGAAAGAGTAATAGTGAAGTGCAAAGCTGGGTACATAATTCATTGTATCACTTCAAGTTCCCCTTTCTCCCACCTTAACTGCAACCAGTTAAGTGTAATTATTAATCTCAAATAATTGAGGTTTTTTTTTAGCTACTTGCTTTCCTCTCCTCATACCCCAGTATGCATGTATTTTCAGACTTCCCTGCATTAATTTGATAGCCATTTATATAAAATAAGATATTGACCAAAGCTGAAGCTATCATATTCTACTTTTGTTGATCTAGCTGATGAATTTTATAATGTTATCTTGAATATTTTGGTATTTTACATATATGCACTGAAGTTCAGAACTTAAAAAACTTCAAAAGTTTTACAACCAGTTTTGAATACAGCTATCTTCTGGATGTCCAGATGAAGTACTACAAGAGGGTATGATTGAAAATACCTTTCTGTTCTACAGCAGATTTTTATTATTGATTTATATAATGTAGAAAAAAAAAAAACATTTTGGATTCTTTTAGCACATGCACTTAGTATATCACAGATACCTTTGTGTTTTAGAATCATATGGGAAAGCTATTAGAAAAAAAATATCATTTCTCAAGTTAGGATAACCAACTGCAACCACACCTGTAGTGACATAGTGTGCAAAATGAATAGAAACAGACATAGCTGAAGTGTGCTGTACTCTAGGTAACCCTGTCTAGTATCTGACCTTTTAGGAATGATAGGGAGCTTGTATGAGATACAACAACGTCCAGTTGCCCTTACATGCACTGGGGGTCAATTCTGCCCTGAGAATCAGGAACCCACAACTTATTTCATGATAATCCATCCCACTGCTTTCTTAAAGGAAACTTGGGACAATAGGAAATACAACCTTTTTGCTTTAAGTCAGTCCATGGCAGCTTAAACTCCAGCTCTTTCCTGCAAATCGTTACTTTTTTTCACGTTGTTATGCATATGTAGCTGTTGTATATGTGTTTATATTTGTTTATTTTTATATAGGTCTTAATTATACACTCTGACTGTAAGGGGCTTTGAAGGATAATATAATTCTGTTCTGTCCTCTCTGTGTCCTATCTCCTGAAAGCTAGAACAATGACTACTCTGGCCTCTATTATTAAATTCTAGTGATTGCTTCCCTAGTTCCCACGTGTTCCAGCATGATACATAAAAGGTGGAAATTAGATGTTTCCTGACCTGTAATGTGCCTTGAATGATTTATTTGGGTTTCTAGGCACGTCTTACAAAGGTGGTGAATGTTGTAGAGGTAACCTGCTTAGCCTCTGAACAGCAGGGCGGAAGAAACACAGTTTCACATTATTCAAGCAGCAATTCCTCACACTGATCAAAGAGTAGCTTTAGTAGGCTCTGAAGGTGTTCACCCTTTAATTCTTACACACCAGAAGCATTATGGCTGTGTCCCGGGTCTTAAGGCTTTATAGTGCATTGTAGCAGATGCAAATGGTAGTCCTTTGAGACTAGTATGTTGCCTCTGTGGGACTCTTCAAAAATAACTTGAAGTCCAGTCAAGTAACTGAGAGTATTTAACAAGAGAACAAAATTCTTCCCTTATCTCAGTGGCAATACTTTCAAATCCTGAACAGTATTATTACTCTTTTAGTGATGTTGTTACACTGGAGAAACAAGAGGATGAAAGTTGCAGGCCTAACTTGCAGGTACCAATCCCACAGAGCTACAGAACCTCAGAAATTATCTGTTACTCCTCAAAGAGTAATAAATATGAAATACTAGGGAGAAAAAAGACCCTATCCTCCAGCAATTCAGGAAATCTTTTCCTTTGATACCTAGGCTGTTAATCAAGTAGTATATATCACATTCACACTCCTTCCATGAATTCAAGAAATTACAGTAGAGGATTCTTAGCAGCAGATCATACTATTGGCAATGTATCTGTTACCCAGCATGTTAGCAAATACTTTATGCAAAAGGCAATTGTACTTAGCAATTTGAAGAGCAACCTGTTTATTTATGTAGATTTTTGTTTATTCATTTGGTTTTGTTTGGTTGTTATTGTTGTTGTTGTTGTTTTTAATGTCATTTATACTGCCTTTTTCATTCTCATTCTATGCATTTCAGGTGGTGTTTGTATTGTCACACTTTCTTTTTCTATTCCAAATTTTCTACCAAGAAATGAAAGTTAAATCTGTCAATCAGAATGTCTACATAGTGAACATAAATTGGGATTTACATCTACTCACAGACTGTCTTTTTGGAAAATAAATTAAGGCCTGCTGTGTAGCTTAAACATTGACACTGTGATTTATTTACTCATCTGACATAGCCATCTTTAGAATAGAAACTGGTTCTTTATCCTGTATTTGAATGCCTGTTAACACCAGGTCTGAGTTATAATTTGGTCTGGACACATGTGTTTTATAAAAATGCGACAAAGTTAATAGAATAAGTACATTAACTAGTGGTGAATATTCTGCTAGACACATTGGTCATCAAAACAGAAATGTTGTTAAAATCTATATTTTCTTACCTATCCAGCTTATTTAATGAAAACACAATTATAATCCCACTGGAATGGAGCAGTTATTGTATTTCATTATAGACATGGTTAATAAATCAACATGTGATGCTGAATATTTTCCTGGGAATAAGACAAATATGAAAATAAAGTAGTTATATACTGTGAAAAATATTATTGATGTCAATAAGGTAAGATGTATTCTGGTGTGAAAGAAAGTCAGTAAATCTGAAAAGACAGAGAAACATTTCTTTATGTCAATCAAAGTACAAAGACATGAAAAAAAATTCTGAAAATTTTAATCCTTGCTCCTAAATATAACTCTGATAGTTGTACATTCATGTCAATATTTTACTGATACCTCAGACAGCAGAATTGACTCTTGAATATTTTGTCATGTTGGAAAAAGGTGTTTCTAAATAAGTATGCTTATATACAAACAACAGCAAATTCTGCTTTTCTCATACCTTTGGGTCTAGGAAACTTATTCTTGGCATCACGGTTTTACTCAACCAGAAACCCACCAAAACCGACAGTTTATAGAAACTCATTTCTTGTGAAGATGTAGTAAAAAAGCTACATGTAATTTTGTCATATAAGAAGGCAATAAGACATGCTCTTTTTTCTTTTTTTTTTTTCTTTTTTTTTTTTTTTCCGTGATGCAAATATACCTGAGAAATTAATCTGGTTTGGTTTTTAATGTGAATGAACATTAATCTGTTCCCACTGACAGAATGAGTCTTCAAGATTGAAGAGTACCAATGAGCTCCTAGACAGTATCTCCTAGTTTAATTTCACCTGAAAGGATTGCCACAGGTCATCTGCCCTGAGTCCATTTCACAATGCGAACTGAAGCATAATGCAAAGCAAATCATGATGTAAACAAAATATGAACAATTGGAAGCTTTCTTCAAAAGTTCATGCCTAATTTAAGATAAACAACAATTCAGACAAGTCCTGCATGTCAATGGCACTATAATATGCTGTTAGAGATGTTTAAGAGCAGTTTTACTCACTTTCCTAGGTATCACACTGGTTTTAATTAATAAAGTTTTCTTCCACTAAACTGCTAAAGACAGAAAACAAAAATCATTGCACATATAGTATACTTTAGAAATAAATAGTTTTTCTTCAGAAGCATAAACATTTTCTTTAAAACATTCCAGTCTACCTTTTTTTATTATTTTTTAGGAACCTCATAGTAGCAGTAACTGAAATAGTACTGGCCCTATTGTATTTTATGACATCTATTATTATTTGTGCAAGATGGTCATGTCTATTGGAATGTTGTTGTCCTGTCTGCACCAAACGTCTAGATTATATAGAGACGAACTGTAATGCTCAGTTACCTCAAAGTTTGAGGAACTTCTTGCATTAGATAGAGATATTTATATATGACTCTGTGTTCTATTATTAGAGATCTGAAGCTTATTTCAGTTCATTAACATAAACATCCAGTATTATTATAGATGGCTTACTGTGTCTTGCCTGGCCCCAGCTTCTGTGCAAGTAGGCAGTTTCCTATGTAGTAACAGCCAGATTTCTACAGGTGTTACAAATATTTCATCAGTATAAACAAGAGAATATATAATAAGCAAATAAGACATAGATATCTAGGACAATCTGAATAACATTATATATGTTGGTGGGTTTGTTTGTTTGTTTGTTTGTTTGTTTGTTTGTTTGTTTTTTATCAATCACCATTCATAACAGCAAGAGTCCAGACACCCAGTTCATACATAGACATCTATGCTGTATTTTAGTTGACACAACTTAGGTGTCTTAATTTACACGAATCCCATCCCTGCATTACATGTGAATTGACTATGTGTCCTTTTAGAGGAAGTCCTGAGCATTAAAACAAAATGTCCCACCATCTCTTGTTGTCTATATCATATTTTTTCATAAGCTGTGTTTTACATATGTTTGTGGCGTGTTTTCTGTGTGAGTTTCAGGCAATAAAGTGTTTATGGAGTCATCTAATTAAACACCTGTTCACTGCTTAGTGGCTAATTAGGTGTAATATGCACTTATGCAGGTGCCTTTGGGGCAACTGCAGCTATTGTTATTTAAAAAGAAAAAAAAAAACTATCTCAAAAAACGTGACATTTCTACCATAGAAAAGCCAAAATTATGGAAATCCTGAGGAAATGTAAATCAATCTAAACTGAATGGACATAGTACAGAACAACAAGGACCATTTTTATAATTTTCTAAGGCCATTCAAATGAAATCAACACCCAGCTGGTTAAGAGCCTATAACTAACTGTCCCTCTGCTCACTTGACAGACATTTCACTCAGTGACAGAAACCAGATGCAGAATATTAATATACCGAGGTAGCTGACCACAAAGGTGACATTTGTATGGGGAAAGGGAAAGCATTACTTACAGCTTCTTTTTTTTTGTTGTTATGTTCTGATCTGTTTATAGACCTAAACTGTGGATGGCATAGTAGATAGTTTCTGGTTTCATGCCCTGTGCAGAGGAAAAATTAGAAATTTATTATGGAATAAGCTCATAACCACCATTAATAGCATGCAGCAATGTCAAGAAGTCAGACCAGAAATACGCATTTATTGCTCTAAATTTCCATCATGTTTATTCATAAAGAAATTTCTGCAAAAATAACTTTCCAGTCTGAATGCATACAATTTATTCTTTTAGGCATAGTGAAAACAATTGCCAACCCATCTGAACCCTAATAATGCCAATTAAGTGAATGAAGAACCAAAATATCTGCAAGTAAACTTAAAGTAATGTCTTTTAACTAAATACTTAATAACAAACTCTTAACTTCAGTGTAACCAGGATAGTTTAAAAACTAGTTGAGAAAAATTGTTGTTTGTTTGTTTTTCCCAAGCAAACAATAATAATTTTTTAACATTCCCTAGAGGCTCTTAATATAATTCAGGACTACTATAGTCGGCAGATTTCAGCTATATGGTTCCCAGATGAACAAACAGCACTAGGTCTACAGTGTGACTGTACTTGTAAATGCAAACCAACTGTATTTTGCTGTGGCTATGTCTGAACAAATCCATGGTTCTGCTCACCAGAATTCTACTTCAACATTGGATGTAAACCTGGTATCTATGATATTACTTTAAGTTTGTGTAACTGTAAGTTAAGATATTTAATTAGGAAATTAATCTAAAGAAAGAGGACAAGTGACAGATATATTAAGTAATAATTTCTTTCCAAGTATGCAGTTACTAAGAGACATAGAGTATTGCCTTGCTAAGATTGTATACATGCAAATTACCAAGTGGCACTTAATATGTGAAAATATGGAAAAACGCCATAGTGTGAGAGAGCCTGTATTAGTCCATGCACACAATTTACATGGAAGCACGTTAGTTTTTACTATATATATTGTAAAAAGAACTAAACAGAAAACCATTAATTACTCTTTATGTGTTTATTAATGTAGACAGAATGCTGAAATACATGGAAAAAATTAAAATAAAGATGATAGAAGAGGAAAGTATTATTTAAACAGAAAACTTGTTAAAGACTGGGAAGTATTGCGAACAATTACATTACAGTGTAATTGTTTCCTGGGATGGTGGTAGTAAATAATTTTGTAACCACTGATGTTTGCAAGTTAAGAGTCAGTTCCTAGTTACATTAGCAATTAATTTGCTGAGTGACATAGATCTCATTTGTTTAAATTCCTTGAGCCATACTTTTCTTATTGACACATCGGAGATAATACATTTTTTAGCACAAGCTGTTCATAATATTAAATAGTTCCTACTCATTGAAGATAATAATGAAAAAAATAATACAAATGAAGAGACTTTCAAATTAAAATATATTGTTACATTTACTTGATCAAGTTGTAAAGTGACCATCAAGTAGAGAAAGTCCTTAACAAAAAGAAAAAAAACCCTGTTACACTTGTTTTTTGTTGTTTTGTTTTGTTTTTTACTTAGAAATAAAATTCAGTGTAACTATCACATTTTAGCAAATTCTCTCCTGTCTTTTATCTTCCATTAGTAATACACAAATTCCATTATCCAAAAGTACTTGGCAATATGGTTGATAATGTTCCAAAACCACCCTCCACCATCTTTGGAAAACTGAGACAGTCAGGGAAGGTTTCTGGTGACCCTACCTACCCTCCCGCAAAACAAACAAACAAACAAACAAACAAATATCACACTCATCTTCAAGACAGACAAGAAAGAAGGATTCAGAGAGCTGCAGATTGGTGTTCCTAATCTAATTCAGTTGAAGGTTATAAAGTCATACCTCCTGTAAGCCACATCAAGACACATGGAGGATGCGAAGAAGACTGAGAATAGCCATTTACTGGGGCAGTATCATGCCTGATCAAGTTGTTCCCTGTAATGAGAAGACCAGCTAGGTGGGCAAGGGAATAGAAGTGGCTGCCCTAATGTTACCAGCATTTTTATGTGGTGTTGCTCCCATAGTATGCCTTCTCATAGACGTATTGGAAAGAAATTATCTGTATACATGCAATGACAAGCTGGGTGAAAAATTGACTAAATTGCCATGCTGAAAGAGCAGTTGTCAGCAGTTCAAAATGCAGTTGTTAGCCAGATATTATACGTCAGCCTGAGTTATTCCTCATGGTTGCTGCTGAGGTCAATATTCTTCAAAATCTTCATTAATGGTCTGCATGATGAGGGAGAATTCACTTTCAGCATGTCTCTGGACAGGAGAAGAGCTGATGTGCTGAAGAACTGGCTGCCATTGACAAGGCTTTCAACAGACTAGAGGAATGGATGAACAAAAATACTTTCAGTTTCAATAGATCTGTATATTGGGTGAAATAACACCATGCAACAGTACAGGCTTGAAGCTGACTGGTTAGAAAGTAGTTTTACAGAAAAGAAACAAATCTTTTGTTTGAGACAAGTTGGACTCAAGTCAGCAGTGTGCTTCTCCAACAATGGAAGCTAAGTGCCTGCTGGGCTGCATTAGCAAGACACTGGGGAAGTATTAGGGAGAAATGTCATATATGTTTGCTCTATTCCTACCATTGTCTAGGTATCTTTTTATGGCCATTTTAGGAGACAAAATTCTGACCTGGTACAGTGTGGCCATCTTTATGTTCTGTAAATGAAGCATGGCAAAGATGAACGAGTAAATTCCCTACATGAACTAGAGAAAATACAACTACCTGTAGAATGATTTTTCAACAGCTAATTTCAAGAAATGTAACATGATGACTGTCTGGGACAGTCTTTGAATGTATTTTGCATGATAAGAGGAAGAATAAACTTCCAAGTGCTTTTCCTTTTGGGCAAATAAGGGCTACTCATCTAATTAGGCAGAAGAGGTTCTTGATAGATAAGCTGAAGTAACTTGCTTGTCAGCCAGGAGTAAGGTTGAATCACTGAGAGAATTACTTGTAGAAGAGGCACACTGTCAGATGGGAATTTCGGTGCTCTCTGGACTTCTTAGTTAATAAGAAGTTCATGTCTTGGAGCAGGAGTTCAGGACACAATCCCTGGCCTGTCACAGTCAGCACACAGAGGAACCTGAAGTCAGCAATGTAAGATAATGTGATAGTATCAGCATTACATTTAGATTTTTCTTTATTTTTTTTTTCCTTTTTTTTTTAACTAAGCCTTTTACCTCCTATAGATAGATATAGTAGGTACAGTTTTGACCCAAATCCAGAGTAAGGATGAAACTCACAATTGTACATCTGTAGCAAGATGCCGTAAGCACTATACATCCACAGCCCTTGGAAGTACTGTTTGTATGCTTTACAATTTGCTTTATTCAGATGTAACAGACATTTAATTTGCCACTATTTGAGATATTGCAGAACAAATATCTGGCATTAATCAAAAAGAAATTAACTGATTTATTTTAATCATACTGAAACCAGATGCCACTGGTTCAAGGTTTAACCCAGGAGTGAATTTTTATTATAAACTTCTGAAAAAAAACTTTTAATAGAACTGCAAACAGATATTTCAGCTGATATTTCAGCTACAATGCAACATCTCCTTTTTATAACTGTGCATTTATGGTCCTATTGTACAAAAGAACGAAACAAAAAAAAACGAACAAACAAAAAAACCACAAACCACAAAAAAAACATGCCTGATGAATGGCACCATGATAAAAAGTAATCTGTGCTAAGTAGAGCCTTGAGCAGACGTACCCAATGTTTTCAACAATGTGCTTTGACTAGGTTTAGGTTTGATTGTTTACATTCCACAAAGCCTTCTCTGATTTACCAGTGCTACATCTCAGATGCAAACCTCCTCACTATCAGAAACCTTGTATGTAACAGTGATTATACCCTCAGGTACCATTGTCATGACACGCTTGCTGCACAATCTGAAGTATTATTGCAGCAAAGAGAATGGAAGACACTAATGGCTTTATGGCTGCAGAAATATATGAATGCTTGCAAAATCTTCCCTCCCTGCCCATTTCCTTGAAAAAGAGTGCAATTTGACTGAACAACATTTGCTTTATTTTCAGATGATGCTTCCAACAACTGAACATATTTTATTCTTAGAAATTTTATATTTAAACAAACTACTGTTAAGAAAACCTATTAAAAACAAAACAAACCAAACTCGATACTCTGTAGCAGGGGTGCCAAATTCATTTTTGTTGGGGGCCACATCAGCCTCATGGTTGCCTTCAAAGGGCCCAGTGTAATTTTAGGACTATATGAATGTAGGATTAGTTACATTTGTACCATTCTAAAATTGCATTCAGCCTTTTGAAGGTAACAACTGTGAGGCTGATGTGGCTCCCGGTGAAAATAAGTTTGACAACCCTGCTCTATACAGTTCTGTACTTGATATGTGCACTGTCTTTTCTTTCAGGCTAACATTTTATCTAGGCTTTTTGCACATTGGGGAGACCATAGGTTTTGTCTTTTTAAACAGGAAGTAATGTTTGTTTACAACAACAAGAACCATTTTTTATTTTGGACTACATCATATCTTTTATATGTACAAAGATTGAGATTAGTTGTATCCTCTGATTTTTATTCTAACAACTCTTTTAAATGGTCTTTTGTAACAAATATGACTTACATTTAAATAATAGTATCTTCAGTTTCTGTAAGTCCTTGTGCTTAGGAAACAAATGCATTAAGTGGGAAGAAAACTATTATTATAATAATGAGAGAATCTTACTAGTTCTTATTTTAGGATCAAGGTTGCTTTCACTCTCCAAGACAGCACAAATCACAAATCTCAACACAAATCATTCTGATCTTTGCCATATGTTTCATAGCAACAATTAATTTAACACTTTTATTTAAGAAGGTTATTTCAGAAAGACAGAGAGAAGAGGCATGCATACAGTACCTGTTTGCTCGTGTATCATCGAACACAATCGATGTTTTGACTTTTGAATGTTTTTCTCTCTGTACATGTAGTAAAATGGTTGAATAGGGTAAAATAATACTGTAGTATAAATTTCTATTTGGTCCTTTCCTTACAGCAACTTGATGCACATTTTCTCAATCCAGAGTACATTTTCCTATATAGAACTGGCTAAACATGTTTGACCTAGCCAACACAATTTACATGCACAGAACAAACATTACCTACACTCTGTGGATTCCTACTATAGGACAATAGGAAGCCTGAGCAGCTTGAAGAAAAGAAAAAAAAAAAAAAGTAGAATTTTAACGCAAAAAAGTGGTTGACTGAGCCAGCTGCCTGGTCTGTGCTTGCAAAATTAAGTCTGCATTCTGCTGCTGGAAGTTATCAATATTTAACTGACACTGACAAGACAAAGGCGGATTGTATGAACCAAGAATTATTACTGTGAATACATAAGTCTTTACTTGCAGTGTCTTTTATGTTAGTAATTGATTTTCAGTATGCAATTATAAAGAATTTGAATCTCATTAACAAATTAGGACATAATTATCAAATATTTTTTGACAGGATAACTTGCCTAGCAGATAATATTGAAACAATGGAAATAATTATGTATTGCTCTTTAAATAATTCTGTGTTGTCTAAGATGACATTCTTAAATTCAAAGCAGAAAAATATAACTAGATTAAATCCTCAGAGACAGATACACAACTGATTGAAAATCATACTCAATGAGTAGGTGTCAATTATTGGATTGGTTAGTATGCAAGGTTTCTGGTCTGGACCCAGTTTTGTTCAATACTTCTATTGAGTTATCTGGCAGAATACAGAGCATAATCTAAAAATTGTTGACAACATCAACAAATTTGATTAAATCGAATTAGAGGGGTTGCAAACACATTAAGTGATGATATTTTAAAGTTGACAAAATAAAGATTTTTTTTTTAATTACAAGAAAAACAGTGCTTAACACTAGTACAGTGTTACAGTTTGGTTATGCAAAATTCACTGATACAAAATGCAGAATAAAAAGTTAAGCAAGGTCATTGCTCAAAAGATGGAGGCCATAGTGGTCCACAAATAAACCATTAGTGATAGGGGAGAAGTGATTCTCTTTATGAAAAAGGAAAATGTCATTTAGGAAGCCATACGCTTTAAATGCAGGTCGTAATTTTCTGTCCTAAGTTTCAGTCTCATCTTGACCCACTTTGAAAGAAAATTAGAGTCAAAATAGGAGACAGCAGGCAAGAATGGCAAGCAAATTTGAAAACATAGCTAAGAAGGAAAGATCAAAGACACTGGTTTTGGTTTATTTAGCACATTGAAAAGAATACCATGAAAAGGATAACTATGTCTCATTATGTTTGCTAAAAGAAAAGGTTTATGTTAAATATTAAGAAAAATATTCTTTATAATAGAGGCAATAAACTGTGTGAACACATTAACAAAAATATTACAGAGTACATTTTTAAGCAACTAAAAAGATATTTATCTCTGGTTTTATCTATAGTCCAGCGATGTTTCATCCTTCTTCAGTAAAGGGGACTGAGTGACCTTTTACAATAACATCCAGTCTCCTATTTAAATGTTTTTATAAACAATATTAATAAATAAGACAAAAAATGTTTCAAATGTCCTGAGGTATGAAATATGCTGGTTTTTTTAGTAAATAAGTCATAATTATCTTATAATAATATATAGATATATAAGTCATTTATGAACATTATTTTCATGGTTTAGCTAAATATCAGGATGCAAATGTACTTCTATTATTCTATTATTTTACTTCTATTGAAAATCTCCCTTGACTAATACTCTGATAATATCAATGCAATGATATTCTGATGGGTATTCCCCAAATTAACATTTTTTTAGTACTTGTGAATGGGAGATAGATATTCATTTCACCATAAGTTTTAACTTGTGTTTACTCATATACATGCCTATTGACACTTTCTCAGAAGAGTTATTAATATTTTTGTTATGTTATATGAAAGCACAGATTTCCATGAGTCAGCTATTGCATTTCTTAACCAGACTAATTGGAACAATGCATTTCAGATATGAGAGAATACGGGGAAATCTCACTGTATTCCTGCCCTGAATTTATGTTCTTCTAAAGATAACTGCTACTCACCAACATAAAAAAAAAAAGTATTGAGCCTGATGAATCATTGGTCTGATCCAGTATGCTAGATTTTCGAAAAGCTTTTCATTCTTTTAATCTGCACCCAAAAGCAGGCTCCAAAGACAGTCAGGATATCACTGCATATTCACATAATACCTGACAGAAACCACTTTGTTCAATGATTTTTCTGAGCAGGCACAGTGAAAGACAGACAGGATCTTAGTCTTTTCAGGCAGCATTTTTGATAGATTGACTCTTTTAAAGGATCAGGATAATACTGGAGAAAAAATATGCATCTTGTGAGTTACTGTGATTGAAGTGATATACTGGTCATTTATGACCTCTGATACTGTGTTGGGTTATTTATATTTTATTATTGTCTTGTAATTAGATTCTGATTTTAAATAAAATACAAATGAATGAACATAGCATGCCACAAAGTTTTCTTGTACAGTATTGAGATATCATTTAAAAAAAAATCTGTACAAAACCATAAATGCTGAAAAATCATCTTATAGGATAGCTATACCCTAAAAAACAAACAAACAAACAAATAAACAGACAGATGACTAAACAAAACACTGATTTTTATTTTATAGTGAAAATCAATCAGTCAAATTACATTTTGTCTGTTCTCCAAAAATGAAGGACTGTGAGCATATGAAACTAGTTTTTTACCTTTGATAAAGAAAATGTTTTTATAATTGATAGGGACTGAAAAGGCAAATCACAGTTAATGCTGATTTATAAAAATTCCTGAAGAGTGAGAAAATAATTTGGATGAATGCTGACACAACAGAGCTGCACTGAGAATACTGCAGTTGCACTGATACTCAGCTAAAAAATAAAATCCAATTTCCTTTAAAAGCAAGCTTAAAAGTGTAAATGAACACACACACAGCTATTTATAACTACAGAGGAAACATATATTCTGTATAATAAGGCCAACACAAAAACTATTTAGGATTTTTTTTCAGATACTTATATATGATTACACAGTTATTTTCTTTACTAAAAGAAGAGATGATAACAGAGACAAGTGAGTTTTTTCAATGTAAAATTATTTTTTAACAAACTCATGGAGCCAAGTCAAATATTTGTGAATATTTTATGCATGTTTTATTGACCATAGTGTTTTAAAATTTATTATTAATTTACATCAACCATTAAATGTTAGGAGATAAGGCAAAGGGGTATGTATGAGCAGAATCTGGATTGTTTTCCAACTGGCTTCCATGGATTGCCTATAATTTCTGAAAGTTTGCTAAAACACATGGGTGCATTCCTAGCATAGATAGAAAATATATCTTATTTTTTGTCAAACATGTTAAATACATTGCAGAAAACAAGTAACATAAAACCATACAGCTGCATTTTCATTTTCTTCTGGGTACAGAACAATAGCATTTTGGACCTTCAAACAACTTTTTCCCCTGACTGATGTCACTACTATTTAGCCCTCTGAGGTTAGCATTTATTGATTCTGCTTTTACTTTGATTGGATCTTACCTACTACAGTGCTTCAGTAAATTGAAACCTTCTGCAGTTCATGGAAGAAATCTGAGAGCAAAGCCATGAGAAAATGTATACTGACCTCAATTTGTTTCAGACGACAGTGGTAAAAATGCTGTAATCATGTTGCAGAAGGGACCTCATCTAGCAGGAGATAAAAAAACAAACCTCATATTCTTGACAAGCCTTTAACAGAAGCAAATTTAATTATTCCCAAAGTAAAAATCACAGCATTAATTTCCTCTGTTCTGTAAATATGAGAATAGCTCTCTGTTTCTCTCTCAGTATATAAATATGTATACCACCTTGTGATATATACACCTTTAGGACATACAACAGTCTACTCGATCTGGGCTTGAATAGCCTGGAAGTGGCACAACCTACCTTTTAACAGTTTTTCTGGGGTTGAATTACGTAAGTAAAGCAATAAATAAATATTAATCACATTTTGAAAATGGCATTTGGAGGAGAAATATTATGTTTACATTTAGCAACAGATTTTGAAATTAAATGTTTTTCTATTTTAATTATGAATATTATTTTATTGTAATATCATTACTGTTTTGATATAGTCCCAAGCAGGATGGACCTGGTCATAAAATTATGACAATGTGACTGTTGCAAGATTTTATTTTTATCTATTAATTTTCAATGGATGAAGTGTTCTAGCAGCCAAATGCATTCTCCATTGATTAAACTGGTTTTACATGATGTGAGATTTGTTTCACATCTAAAATATTTAACATATGTTAGATATGTTAAGGTTTATATACATTTATGGCAGTACCACATCTGCATTATAATATAATAAATATAACAAATATAATACAGAAATAGAAATAGAAATAGAAATAGAAATAGAAATAGAAATAGAAATAGAATAGAATAGAGTAGAATAGAATAGAATAGAATAGAATAGAATAGAATAGAATAGAATAGAATAGAATAGAATAGAATAGAATAGAATAGAATAGAATAGAATAGAAATACTCATGCCTTGAAACCTGGGCCTATACAGAGAAGCACAGATAAGTTGAGTTGTAAAACTAATGTTGTTAATTCCTAAGGTAGTGAGTGCCACTCTTTGGAGATTTGTGGGTTTTTTTAAACCTTTCCAGTTATACATCTCCATTACAGTTTAAGAGGGTTTTATACAAGTGTTTAAATTTGATCTTTTTATTGCTCAGGTTAATGTTTATCCTTGCAAATGTGTGAACACCATGAGATGGTCCTTTCACCTCCTTTCTTTTTCATTGTGCATCCATGCACAAGGCCTCTACCACTGGAAAAGGAAAGTGTTACCATTTATACCTACTTATGTTTCCTGTATCGTATGCTAACAAAAAAACCTGTGGGTATCTGTGGCTGGTTCGCCTTAAGAAACAGCTAAACAGTAATGTAGTTGCTCACTCACTTTTCCTCTGGGACAGGGAAGAAAATGGGATGAGAAAGCTTATGGGTCAAGATAAAGTCAGGGAGATCGTTTACCAATTACCCTCATGGACAATACAGACTGAACTTGTAGACAATTAACTTTATTTGCAATTAAAATAAAAATTAATTACTAATTTGGGTAGTGAGAAACAGAAATAAACATGAAAACAGCAACTTTCCAACCCACCTTTCCCAGGCTCAGCTTCACCCCTTCACTCCAGACTCCTCTACCCTTCATCCCCTGCAAGAAGTGCAGGATGGATGGGGTATGTGGGGTGACAGGCAGTAATTAAAGGGTTTTCTCTGCTTCTCCTTCCTTCTCACACTTTTCCTGTGCCCTAGTATAGGCTTTCAGTGGGTACAGTTCCTTCAGAAATATCCATATTCTCTGGTGTGGATCCTTCACAGGCTACTGTGAATACCTGCTCCAATATCCTAGACTACTGGACGTTTATGTTAGGTCTGGATTCATTTCTGATTGGAAAATTCCTTATTTCCTAATTGCTACAATTCTCTCACCATCTGAATATGCAAAAGACAAGATAGGTCAGTGAGAAATATTACAAGTAAAAGAAGTGTCCATGTTTCTCAGCAACACAGAGTAAATTCCAACACTATCTTTAGTTTCATCTGATAAAGAACTTCATAAAACCACATCAGTAAAGTTTATTCAACTGGAATTTGAGACATTGTGTATTCTATAAACATTTTAATATATATAAAAAAAAATTAGTCTAGCACGTCATACCCAATAGTGAATTTATAGATTTTGGTACAGATGAAGGATACTGATTTTAAGTGCATTCACAGAAAAACGTTCACGTGAATTTAAGTGAATCACATAGATATGAAACAAACAAAGTCTGCTAAAACCCTAGCAAGAAAGATTACCTTTAATTTTAAATATATAAATGTATAAGGTGTTTTTTTAATTTTTTGGTTGGTTGTTTGCCATACATCAGATACCAACTGAATAGATTAATACATAAAACCCCACGTTTATCTGTATTCCATAACTAGTTGGGACTTCTATTTTATAAGAAAATAAGAATCAGTTGTCTGTCTTATCTGTGACCCATTTTCCATGAAAACACGTATTCAAAAATAGAGCACACTTTTGGAATAATAACAGCATGTACTCTACACTTTAGTACTTTCTCTTCCCAGCCTTCACAAACAGAAGAGTGAACATTTTCTTATTCTCCATATCATGTTTCTCTACCAGTCTTTACAGATACATTATCAACCCAAAACAAATTTTCTTAGACTCTCGAGGTTCCAGCAGTTACACTGTTGGTTAAATTCACAATACTAGGCCATCAAAATACCACAAATAGCTAAAATGAAAGTATTTCACATCTGGAATACCTCACTTGGCTCTAATAAGGTAGTTTTTTTTTTCCAAAAATCTTTTAATACAGTGCAAAGTTTCTGTTTGTTTGGTTTTAATTTGACCTTAAATGTCACATGGTGGTATGTCAAATGAAGTAATTCTGATCATGTGAAATTGGATCATGTCTTGCATGGATCAAATTGATTGATTGAACCTGACAAGATGCATCAAAATGTGACACATATGCTTCAAAATCAGAAATGATGTGGACTTCTGAAAACAATAGTGTCTCTTAATCATTTCTGAAAGATATATTTTCCCTTGGGAATAGAAACAAACAGGTAGTCAACAATGCAAAGAATTTCAGTGGATCTTGAACATGATAATTAAAGAGGCGAGAGAAAAAGAGATATTTTTGCTCCCCTTCAGAAAATGCACTGGCAAGTAAACAAGATGCATTTCCTACCTTATTTCAGCATAAGATTTTAAAATAATATTTTGCTATCTTATAAACAAATAAAATGAATTTGGTGCAGAAATAGTCCTGAGACAGAAAACACATTTTGTGTTCCCTTTGAATATTGCTTCAGTCATAAATCTTTTAACACTGCATCACAGCACCTAGTAACATGCTAGTGGGCTTCTCGTGGCCCAGATGCTGTCCAGTGAACCTGTGTTAACCGACAAAATTCATGAAAGCATTCTTCTGTAGATGAGGAAGAAAATTTGTGTTTAGCAGAGAAGGAAATATATTACATTCAAACTTAATCTGGGCAAAATGGGTAGGATTTACTTCTATGGTAAGCTTTTACAAAAATTATTATGAGCTATGTTTTATCATCTTCATTTCAGCTGAGTAACACCATGGTTTATGATTTAGTCATAGAAATCCAAGAAATAACTTATCAAAGAAGGTAATAATGATTTTAAATAAAACAGACTCTGGCTTCAAAATCCTCAAATAGTTCATGCTTCTTTAGGCTTTATTTCTACACACACACCTTTTCTTTTACCTATTCAAATCACAGTTAACAGTAAAATTAAAAATAAGGGAAATTGCCTCTTTGCTAACAGTATAAAAACGTTAACCACTGTTCCCCTGAACCCAAAGGGAATAAACCAGACTCAGCAAATACTTTTTTTCATGGTCATTTTAACAGCCTGTGTCCATCTGTATGTGTGGCCTGGAAGCTATGTCTCTCTTTCCACAGTGTCTATATTCTCTAACTCAGAAACATAAAGGGTGATAATAAATATTTTCATTTTGAGTAGCTGTTTATTTATATGTTTAGGTTGAAGGCCCTTGATCTTCTGCAGTCTTGTATCATACATGCATTTAGGGGCTCCTTTAAGCCATCTTAAATGAAGGCAGTGGCTAGTTCTCCAGCTTCAGTGACACAAAACCAGACCAGCAACACCATTTATTCTGGGGTAAAACACTAAGGACTAACTGGATCTATTATGCTCTCATGTATTTCTGTCAAGTCCATTATTACCCTGGAGGTCTCAAAAGACCTCAATATAAATTGAATTCAGAATAAAGCTTTTAATTAAAGTGTGTAGAGAATAAAGCTTCATATTGTTTGTTATATTAATATTTCTACTTTTATATTCAGAGATTTAGGATCTCAAAACAGTTAGTGTCCTAAAGTCCTGTAATATTTTCAAGAACTACCTTTCCCTGATACAGAAATTATTAGGTATGTAGATGATTTTGAAATGAGCTGTCTCCTGACAGAAATCACAATCCAAAGAGGCAGTGGTTAGATTTGGCAGGAGTGTTATCTTTGTCACTGGGTAAAGAGAAAAAAGAGAGAGTGAAAGCTGAGGAAAACAGAGCTTTTCTGTCAAATTGTTTCTTTCCTGCTGGCATCTTTCCTTTAACTATCTGCCCTAGAGCATTTTATTCTTTCTGTATTTCATTATTTCACTTGCTTACATTTCACGGTACAAATTTAACTCAACTAAAGCTGATAGCCAAACAGTTATTTTTAAACTTTTTTTACAAGGTTGTTAGTGATTGCTGTGAATATTTGAGACATATCGCCACTAATGGGGTCTGACCTTAGTGATGGGATATCTCCTATTTCTTCCACTACAGGTAAACAAACAGACAACTGACAAAGTGGTCAAGATCCAAAGACAGAAAACAAGTTTATATGGTGTAAGTGCCCAGGTGTTACCATTTGGGAACTGCAGGGTCCTCTGTGAGGAGAGGCTGGGGCTGCCTTGTCACGGACACAGCCAATTCCATCTGGCTCCAATCCAGCCAATCATGCTGGTGGCATCTCATGGAAAAAGTATTTTAAAAAATAGCAAAATGCTACACAGCAGTGTGAAGAGTGAAGAAAAAAAAAAATGTGAGAAAAACTCTGACCTTTGAGAGGGCAGAAATGAAGGTGTGATGTTGAGACTGGAAAAGGACAGAGAAAAGGTTCTGTTTCAGTGTTTGACTTTTTGCTTCACACTACCTGAAAGAGTAATTAAATCTTTATTTTAACTGGCAATAAATTAATTTTCCCCAAGTTGAGTTGGTTTTGCCCATGACTGTAATTTGTAAGTGATGTCCTTCTCTTTATCTCAACTGAAGAACTTTTTGCTCCTACTCTTCCTATCTTCAGCCCACCAGATCCCACTGAAAGGGGTGGGGGAGATGTTGAGTGGCTGGGTGGGACTTTGTTAGCCAGGGGTAACCCACTCCAACAGCACAAGACCTAGACCTACATTTTCATTAATTATTTCATGTACAAGGTCATGGCTCACCTTAACAGTCTAACAGCCTGTGATATTTGAATTTCCATTTGGGACAGGAGCTTCAACTTTCCCTACGTGGAAAAGAAGACCCACAGAGTGTTGTCTGTGTATGCCCAAGTATACACAAATTGTTTTAGGTACACATTCATGTCAAGGATTTTAGAACTGATCCCTTAGGAAAAAAAATATATTTTCAGACCAACATAGCCTAGTAAAATGGAAAGTAAAATGGAGCATACTCTTAAGATGCTCTTTTTGACATTTATTTTCTTTTTTTTGGTAATAATTTGGAATTGAATAGTTCTTCACATGAAGAGTGGTACAGGATCACACTGGGAAACAGATTTGGGACAGGAAGTGATGTGACTGCAATTGAAGTAATATTGTGGCAGAATTTATCCCATCACATTTAAAAATCTAGCATGTTGATTTAACTTCTATTCTATTAGTCTAAATTCCATAGTCAATAGATTAAAAACAAACAAACAAAGAAATCACAAAAAGGCAAACAAACGCTTCCCAGGGTAGATGTCTACAATGCCAACAACCAGTGTTAGATAAGATGGAAATCTTGCCCTTGCTTTCCAGAATATGAAGATATGCTAGAATAATATATAATATCTGGCTAAAGATGTGTCAAAGTCTGCTAGGTCAGAAACTGTTTGGATTTAACATTTTTGCCAAATTTGGAGACTGAGAGCTTAAAGGAAATTTTCAACTTAACTATTATTTTCTCATTTCCTTGAGCTTTTTATGTGAAGTCTGTCTCTTTGAGCAGGTGACTATTCATCTTCTTTTCAATCCTCATTATGATAGACACATTAAAATGGGAATTTTACCTTATAGCAGGAATTTAAAGTATATTATTTGAGGACCTAAGTGTTACTGTAAGATGAGAAGAATACCTGTGGAGAAACAAACTGATACCTCAGAGGGAGAAAAGCAGTCAAACTGGTGAGTGAAATAGTGTTGTCAGAGGACTAGAAAAAAAGAGATTAGCTACAACAGATGTTGGTGAGAAAGTAATACGGTAAGTTTAGTCAAATTAACAAAATGGAAAAAGATTAAATTAATGAAGGTTTTTGTGGCAAAATGCACCCCCCCCAACCTCCCCCTCCCTCCTTCAGTATGGAAGGAGTGGGCACATCTCCCTCTTTCTCTGCTACTTGAGGCTAACAGATTCTTTTGTTTGGCCCCAGAGCACCCTGTCCAGGGCCATTAGGAGAAGGGAGTGCAGAGGCACACTGAGCCGCGCCCAGTGTGGGGGATGTTTGGAGGCTTCAGGGGCACCCACAGACAGTGTAGGGGTGCAGAGAAGCTCCCAGAATGCCTACAGTCAGATCTGATCAGCCAGTATAAAAACGGGACTCTCGTCGAGACTCGGCCCATTGCCGCGGGTCTCTCGGAGCACGAGCAAGATGCTGCTGCCGAGAGCCCCCCTCCCTGGGGTGGGGACTCCGCTTGCCTTGCCGCCACGTGTGTAAGTAAAACTTCTCGCAGGATTGCGAGTATATTTATACTTTCCGTGCACATATGCACGTATAACTTTCCACGCTCCATACGAGCGCGTGTAAAATTAATCCTCGCACAATCGAGAGTGTATTTTCCTCCCGTGCACATATGCACGTGTAACTTTCCATGCACATTTGCACGCGTACTTTAAATTATTTCCTCGCACAATCGCGAGTGTATTTTCCTTCCGTGCACACTTGCACGCGTAATTTTCCGTGCCCAATACGAGCACGTGTATAAATTATTTCCTCGCACAATCGCGAGTGGCCGCCAAGAGCCCCTCGCCCAATCGCGAGTGTATTTTCCTACTGTGCTTCCACGTAAGCACATGTAGGATTCCGTGCACACTTGCACATGTAAGTAAATTAATTCTCGCATGATTGCGGGTGTATTATAAATTTACCCTCGCGGAATCGCGAGTGTACAATTCCCGTACTCACTACAAGTGCGTGTATCTCTTTAAAAATAATCCTGCACCATGTTTAGGCAAGTGTGTATTCCTCCGGGACTCAGGGACGGCTCCGGCATTGTTTTGGGTGAAGCCATGTGCGTGCACACTGTGGACCGCCTGTTGTATTAGTTGCTGCCTCAATAATTTTCCTCAACTGATATCCGAACCTTTATTTAAGTCACTTTTGGAGTGCTAAAACCCTGTTTCTCACTGGTTTAATAAAAGTTGGTTTTGGACCTTGTTGTCCCTTAAATTAACCTACGGGGTGTCTCCGTGACAGTTTTAAATAGCTGACCTGTTTAAAACAACCTTCCAATAAGAGACAAAAAAGTTGACGAGAGTTTTGGCCATTAGAAAGCAATGAAGGCCTTGTAAAAGCATCTGTCGAAAAAGAGGCAGAAAAGGAGGTTTTGGTTAATTGAAATGCATTCAAATAAGCTAGTCATCTGAAGACTTGATTCAGTAAGAGACTTAACATGTACCTGCTTCTAAACAAATGAATGTTTTCATGGATGGGAATAGCATAGCACAGCATAGCATATTATTAATCTAAGTAGTCATCTAATTACCCTGCTGCATCACAGCTTCTATAAGGTCAAAGCAAGACGTCTCAACTTACAAATTATCTATATTATATTCTGGAAATCTATTTATTTATTTTCCCTCTCCTCTAGTTCAAACTGAGCATGTCCAGAATCCACAGATTCAGTACAGAGAACCACAACACGGATGACTGACTGTAGCCTTGGATTTAGATCACTCTGTCTATGAATGCTAAGTTCAGAGGCTTTATTTCTTGTATTGTTTAAATATCTTAATCTTAAGTCACTCATTAAATAAATCAAGGATGGCACTGATGTTTCCATTTTCCTTACTAGATGCCTGTATGTCTGTTTGCAAGTCTATTGAGCCTCATTCTGGCATTGAATAATCTTGTTCTGAGTTTGCCGTGTCTGCACAGCGGCCAACAACTGAAGGTCAGGGATGGAATGTGTATTCTTTTATAGTAGTCAGCACGTGAGTGTATAGTGTACATTTGCCAGTTACGAGCATACATAAGCACAAAGAATACAAATTTTTCCAAATAATTTTGCTGCTATGTTACTATTTCAGTCCCTGCAACATATCAGAATTCTAATCTGTCATGAAATCTTTGACAATTGACTTTATCCTTGTAAGATTTCTTTTCTCTATTTCCCTGATGCTCAAAAGTCGTTTTTATGTTATAGATAACAGCTTAAAAACTATTCCAGTTGCTGCATTTTGGCATACAGTGTAATGCACTCATTAGAATACAACCATAACATGGCTTTTAGAGATGGATTTGAATGCCATCTTTTATTTATTAACTGCTAATACACCCAGATTTTTTTTTCCTTACTTAAAAGAACTGCTTACTTTTATTCTGAAATGTCTGATAATGTGAAACATTTAAAAAAACATTGTTTTATGTATAATGAACCTTTTTAACTATCCTCATACTAAATGCATAATATTTCTGTCAATGTGATTTCAACAGGCAGTTGTAGGACTAAGGGATATGTATCATTATGCCAAGTCTTATCCCTGGAAAAGAAACAAACAAGCTTTCAAGAGACTAACACTCTTTAAATATCTTCCATGTCATCCTATTTTGGTAAGAGTTGACTAGAAAGAGAATTGTTGTCCTTCTTTCCTCTCAAATCTCTTTTTTAGTGGTAGTCTTTGTTTCACCTTGAGGGGAATTTGCTCCTGCTAGAATAATTTTCTTTACACTTGGGGGCCAGATATCTTTATAAGGGATTAATCCTCAAACCCCTGTGGGTAAGTACATGTAAATGTGTTGCTTTATTAGTCATAGTTGGCAAATCTGGAAAAAAGCCAATCCTTATAAGGGTTTTATGAAGCACTAGATTATAACTTGTATAGCAGCAAGGGGAATCATCATGAAACACCAAGTACTCAAGATCTCCCGCTTCCCTTGATGTCCAGAGTTAATCCACTTCTGACTTTGTCACAAAGAACTGATTATTTTAGAACAGGACAGGAGAAGAGGGTTCTCCGGGTACTGTCTATGAAATGATACCTAAGGGCTGGAAATTCCCTTAACTTCCATTACACTATTTTACATTTTTCAGTAGGCAGCATCTCAGATTTGATGTGATTTTATTTCCACTGAATTATGCTAAATATGCATATGACTTCATATGCCATCCTTCCCTGTAACATACTTTTAAGAAAAATAATTGAAATGAGAACCCATATAAATGTTATCAATGAGTTTTCATGTTGTTTGTTCTTTTCTGCTGTAGTTAGATGACTCTGTCAGCATCACTGGGTGGATAAGCACCAATGAATTTCCAGTTATGCAAAAGGAAATGATTAGGTGTTAACTGAAAAAGAGAAATAAACATTATTAGGCAATTTTCCAAGAAAATAAAATAAAAAGGAAATGGACATGTGATAATCATGTCTCAGAATTTTACATAATTTTCTTACTTTTTTGACATATGTACAGTTACCATTGAAATATTTCTGAGATTTAACTATCTCTCTTAATGCAAGACTTAAAGAAAAAGGGTGATAAATGACAGATTTATTTATTAATTTATTTAAGAGCCCAAATGCTGTTTCTTAGCTTCTACAGGGGAAAAATCTTCATTTAAGTCCTGTTCAAATACACATTTATAGGAAAACTATTGAACCTCTTGATGAAACAAACACAAGCTGTGAACTCCTTATATCTGTGTGACATAAGTACTTATGTTCTTTGTTCTTACACAAGGAGGTCTAATATATCCAAATTACCTTCCTAAGAATTGGTAAATTATGGTAAATTATTGGTAACTGGTAAATTATTATTGGCAAATGATTAATCTCTCCTGAAAAGCTTTGACATAGAAAACAGTATTTTCTGACAGGTAAGGATGAGTGCTTGAGACTTAGGCACTAGCATAGCATATCTTCTGATAGCCAGCATCTTGTATTTGTATCAAAATGAGAGGAAATCTGCTGTAATTTTTTCAGGTGACATTTATAATTGTGCCAAGAAAAGACCCTAGGTGTATTCTAAACCTCTCTTTCCCTGATCCTCGAATTAACTCTCAAACCCTTTTCATTTTGAATCACTGATTATTGCATATCATAACATGTAACTGCTCTTAAAGAATGATAACTAGCATGATTGCTATGGTAGTTAGGTTTTATGTAGCTGAAAACTCCTAAGTTAACTGCTTATAGAAAAAAGGATGTGCACAAAGTGCACTCGGTCCTCTGAATCATCTTTAGCAAGGTTTTCAATGCACACACCTTGAAGATAAATTGACAAGATATGAACTAAATAATTGGATGATAACATGAGCAGAAAATTAACTGGTCTGTCAGGCTGAAATGGTGATGATCAGCAGCACAAAGTCCACCTGGCAGTCCACTCATGGCGTCCCTCGGGGATCTATAATGAGGTGAATATAGTGTTTATTAGCGATCTGAATGATGGGATAGAGTGATTAGAGTACTCCCTCCATGAGTCCATGGAAAATACTAAATGGGATGAAGAAACATGCACTGGATAGGAGGGCTGCTGTGTGAAGGCACCTCAACAGGCTGGAAAAATGGGTTTAAAAAATCCTCATGGAATTCAACAAACATAAATACAAAGTCTGTTGTAGAAAAAGTCCTGTGATTCTGGTGGACAAACAAAGCTAGTTTAATTTTGAGGTGAAGACACCAGCTGAAACAAGGTGATTCACCTCCCTCTCCTTGACATTGGTGGGACTGCACTCAGAGACTGCATCCAGTTTTGGGCACTCATGTACCAGTGCTGGATGCAGTGAAGCAAGTCCAGTAAAGACCGCTCAGATGCTCTTGGAGCTGGATCATATGATACATGAGATGAGGAGAAGCTAAGACAGCTGGCCCTATTCAGTGTTGAGAAGAGTAAACCAAGGAGAGACTGCTGCCTGTAACTTCCTAACGGGAGAGCAGAGAAAAGATGAAGTCAAATGCTTTCAGAGGTGTAAAGTGGACGGGAGGGGAATGACAAGATGCGTTGCAATATGGGAAATTGAAACAACATAAGGAAATAAAATTTTATTGTGAAGACAGTCAAACACTGGAACAGGTTGCCCGTGGAGGCTGTGTAATCTCTGTACTTGGAGATACAAAAAATATCCTAAATATTTTGCACTAAATAGATGAGATCTGAGAAGAAGCCTAGACAAGATGACCTGTGGAAGTGCCTTCCAAACTACAAGATTCTGTATGTCTATGGTCCATATGAATAATTCACATTGAAATGCCCAGCAAATTACTGTCAGTGAAGACCAAACACTGACCCATAATTTGAATGTGTATTTTTCACACATACAATCAGTTCCCAGGCTATATATATTTAATCTAAAAGAAAGGTCAAAGAAGAAGTGAGTTTGCTGGATAACAAGCCTTTCCAACGAAGACGTGTTTGCCTTTTAAGAATGTACCCACTAACACTGGGTAAGGGATAAGAAAAACAACAACCACAACAACAAAACAACCCTTGTTAGTTAATACCAAACTCTAACATTGGATAAGATACTTTTATACCTCAATATATGGCACAAAAGCTCTGCAACACTTAACACCTTAGTATAGTGTGAAATGGCTTTACACTAGCAGTGTTGTCAACAGAGACAAGTGATATTGGTCTGGATAATATGTATGTTTTGCTTTCTAGCTTTAACCTTGGAGTTACCTCCATTGTTTTTCTATGCCCAAAGAATAATGCTCATCCTGAATGAAACATTACGTCTTACTCCTCAATGATTCTGAATGAGTTTCTATATCCAGTGCTAGCATATAATCCTCTCTACAAATGTTTTGATCTAATCAAGGTATTTCCAATATCCAGGAAATTTTGCATTCCCTGATTTGACATTAAATAGACTATGGAAGAAAGACTGCTGCCAAGAACAAAGGATATAAAGCTGAAGATAGGCAAATGTTTTCTGTCTTTACAAGAACCAAAGAGTTTTCTCATATTTTTTTTACTACAGCAGCCAAACTGACACAAAATGACAAGACACTCTTGCTGTGAAGATGTTTGTCTCGATGCCCTACAATCTGTAAGTAAAACCCCGAGATTTTTGAGGCACTGTTTAGTACTGTTTCTTTAGAGAATGAGCATCTACAGAACTGTGAATATAACTTGGCTAAACAAGAGCAATAGATTGGCAGCTGATAAGCCAGCTAAGTTAACCTTGCTAATCAGCAAATCTTGCCACATATTCAAAATCCTAAAGAAAAAAAATATCATCTAACTCTTGAATTATGTTAACTTTTCTTCATATAATAATGTAACTTTCTCATCATAATTGTGATTCCTTTCTTTTATCAGAGTGACTGTTTTCTGACATAATGGACTGGTTTACTGAAAATTACACATAACTAAACAATAATGATTTTCCTGTTAACTAAGCCATGATTTTTCTGCCTCAATTACACTTTGGCTGAACTTAATTTTTTAACTATATAAGAGTATAAAATAATAGCCAAACTAGATCAGACCGAAGCTTAAAGTTTTTTAGGGCTTTGAACTAGATTGGAAGGGGGAAGGCAGCAGTACCAGGCCAGTCAGGGATGAGAGGTGGGATGGCACACCAAAGCTCGAGGAGATGCGCAACAGTGTGATTCCTCAGACCCCGCCGTAAGGTGAATGGCACAATCAACCACACTTGAAGTGCTTCTATGCTAATGTGCACAGCATGAGGAAAAAGAAAGCTGAACTAGAAGCCTTGATATAATTGGCATTAGTGAAACCTTGGTGGGATGAATCCTGTGACTGGTGTGCCATGATCGATGGACACAGGTTATTCAGAAGGAATAGGCAGAGCATGAGAGGTGGGGGAGTGGCACTGTATGTAGCAGAGGGGCTGGAGTGCCTGGAACTGGCAGGTGGCGATAACAAAGTTCAGACTCTCTGGGTAGGGATTAAGGGACAGACTAATAAAGCAGATGTTGCTGTGTGTGTCTACTATAGGCCACCCAGCCAGGATGACAACACAGATGTCCTTATGACAACAGCCAGGATGACAACGCTCTTGTCTTTATGGGGGAAAGCTTGCCAGATGTCAACCGGGAATATCACACAGCTGGTACAAACAGGTCTAGAAGATTCCTAAAGCATCTGGATGACAGCTTCTTGTTGCAGCTACTAAGGGAAGTGACCAGGAAAGCTGCTTTTCTAGATTTGATACTCACTAACAGAGAGGGTCTTATGGGAGAAGTGGTGACTGGTGGCTTCCTTACTCACCTAGTTGACAAAGGGATGCCTGTCAATGTGATATTCTTGGTCTTCAGTAAAGCTTTTAATACTGTTTCTCACAATATCCTCCTGGACAAGATGACCAGCATACAGCTGGATAAACACACAATGCAGTAGGTGAGTATTTGGTTGATGGGCCAGTCTCAAAGGACTCTAGTAAATGAAGTTATGTTGGGCTGCTAACCAGTCACTAGTGGGGTTCCACAGGGATCCGTCTTAGGGCCAGTACTCTTCAATGTCTTTATAAATGATTTAGATGCAGGATTTGAGGGAATACTAAGTACTTTCACCAGTGATACAAAATTGAGAAGAGCTGTCGATGGTCTCGAGGGCAGAGAGACCCTGCAGAGGGATCTGGACAAATTGGAGAACTGGGCAATCACCAACCACATGAAGTTCAACAAGGGCAAGTGCTGGACTTTGCACCTGGGACACAGCAACCCTGGCTGTACATACAGACTGGGAAACGAGATGTTGGAAAGCAGCTCTGCGGAGGGCCATCTGGGAGTTCTGGTCAACAACAAGTTGAACATGAACCAACAGTGTGCCCTGGCAGCCGAGAGGGCCAACTGTGTCCTGCAGTGCATCAAGCACAGCATTGCCAGCTTGGTGAGGGAAGTGATTGTACTCTGTCCTGGTGCAGCCTCATCTGGAGCACTGTGTGCATTTCTGGGCACCACACTATAGAAAAGATATTAAGCTACCAGAGATTGTCCAGAAGAGGACTACTACCTTGGGGAACGGTTCAGAGAAGAAGCCATAGTGGCTAAAGTAATTTGGTTTGTTCAGCCTGGACAATACGAGACTGAGGGGATGTCTCATAATGGTCTACAGCTTTGTCACAAGGGGAGGAGGAAGGGTGGGGCCAATCTCTTGTCTCTGGTGACCAATGACAGAACCCAAGCGAACGTCAGAAAGATGTGCCAGGGAAGGATTAGGTCAGACATTAGGAAAAGGCTCTTCACCCAGAGGGTAATGTAGAACCAGAATAGGCTCCCCAGGGAGGTAGTCACAGCCTCAAGCCTGGTAGTATTCAAGAATCTACTAGTCAACACCTTCAGACACACGGTGTGAACTGTAGCATTGTCATATGGAGGGGGAGGAGTTGGACTTGATGATCCTTGTGGGTACTTTCCAACTCAGGACATGCTATGTTTCTATGACTCTAATGATATCCAACAACAGGTGCTTAAGGAAGAACACAAGGAAAAGAACAAGCACAAAGCATTTAAGCAACTTGAGAGGATCTCTCAACCAGAGTCAGTGACTTGGTATTTAATAGCCCTTGAAAGATTATTTTTCCAGGAACTTTGATTGTTTTTTGAACTTTAGAGAACATTGAACTTCTTCAGTATCCCATGGGAAAGAGTTTACAGCATGACAAATTTAATTCAAAGATTAAAATGTCTGGCCTTTCTAAAGGCATGAGTCTCAAACCCCTCGTTGCTGACTCTCAGACAGGGCTGCATATTCATCAAATGTATTCTACAGTTGAATACTACCTCAGAGCTTTAATTGTTGATCCACTGGTACCAGTGAACTGCAGTATATAAATGAAGTGAGGACAGTAAAACCCAGGAAGTTTAATTACTAAAATGGAAAAAAACCAACTCCAATAGCAACAATTGTATCTTTCTTATAAGTTTTTTGAGTTTTTTTTTCAGTTATTAACCAAAATCTACAGGGTTTTCCTGATAATTGCTGAAATCTAGCCTAAGATTTTTAAATTAACAGCATATTGAATTTTGGGTCCAGTTCAACTAATTGACTGACTGTATCATGTCAGATCATGTGAGAGCTACTGTGAAGTAGAAACCAGAAAATTTGATGGTTGGGCTTACTTGGAATTTTGATTTGGTAAAATATGACTTCAGCGCTGATGTCTTCTCTGTAGCTCTTGTATTTATTGTTAAACTTCTGCTTAATTACATTGCTGTATCAGACAAAGAATTTCCTTTATACTTTCACATTAAATGTTGCCACGTATAATCATCAGAAGCATCTAATTTACTCTATAAACCTTTCAATAGACTCTGACTTGCTCTCATCAGAGGCTATAACGTAGTTAGTTTTTTTTAAGGTGAAGTGTTTAGACAATTTATATGTGAGACAGGAAATAAAGACACATTGAAAGATTGAGTAGAAGTGTCTCTAACAAGCTTTTATTGAATAAAGGAAAATAACTGTGTAATTTTCTTTCTTCTCTCTCTTCTAAATCAAATGGAAGAAAAATGAAGGAAAGAGGCATTGCTACTTTAAGATATGGTCATGAATTACTACATCTTATCAAGTCTTTCCTGCTTCACACTGTTTAATAATCTGATTTTGACATTATTAGAAAAAGTTGAAAGGCTTTGAGCTGACCTAACAGTGCAGTGCTTTCAAAGTTTTCTGGGCTTGCCTTGGTTGAAGTTGATTTAGGCTTGTTGAAGCTGTGATTTTCTAGACGTTAAATACATAGCTTATTTTAGTTTAGCCATGTGAATGTTGTGTATTGTGAGAGGCTCAGCAAGCCTATGCAACCATTAACAGGCACTAGTCCTACATGTAATACAGATTTGGGATTGGGTTTGGATTTGGATTATAAGAAATGTTTGTATAGCTGTAGCTAACATATAATAGCTGTTACTTGACCATCTGCAGTAACAGTAAGACTCGTAAGACAAATCATATGGAAAGACCATATTAAAAATACCCTTTAAATTGTTAAAAACCAAATAAATAAATATATTTTATTTTATGCTCCATTGAATCAAAATATCTTTGGGTACCAAAGTACCAGTAGCACCAGTTTTTTCTCAGGTAGGAGGGTGTTATGGCATCAATCAGTATCCCCAGCTCTTTGCCAAGAGGAGTTCAAAGGGCATGGTGATCCTCAGTCATCAAATCTGTTTGGGTCTATTTTTAAGTTTTCATACCCTGTTTTTTTCTCACGGACTCCCCAGGAAATTTTGCAAGTTGCAGAATATCCTCACTTAGCTAGAACTGACATAAACATTTTTTTTTTTTTTTCTTCTTTTTGTCTGTGCTTTTTTTTTTTTTTCATACTGACTGCCTAGTGATATTCTTCACTGATGAATCTTGGTAAAACCACTTTACTCTGCTTGAGGAAGAAAACAGTTTTGAACCTTAGGACTTAGATAATAGCTGAAAGTGTGAACATAACACAAAAGGAATACATAACAGAAAGTTTATGAAAGTTTAGTAACTGTGTTGTTAACAATGCTTTTCTGTGATAATTACATAATTTGAACTTTCGTAACTGTATCAGTAGCAGTAATTGTTGTGTTTGGATTAGAAAATTAGTGTTTTAATTAGACTAATATTAAGCTCTTGTCTTTTTTATGTCCTTGCACCCATAGTAACTTATTGGGTGCAATATTTACTGCAAGTGTATAAAGACAGAATGTTTCTTAGGCCTTATGAAGGCCAGCTTCTCATCTCTAACCCCCGTATGCTAATTTCATTACAATATTCATAGTTACTTTAAGGCAGACTTTGTCAGAGAAAAATGTACTCAGTTCATCCAAACTGGAACTGCAAGATACTTCTGTGCTATGTTTTGTTGCTTATGTTCAGGCTTGAATCCAATATTTTCAATGTGCTTTGTCCACCCTGACAACAGGACAGTCCCCACATTAGTTTGTCTCTCAGGGAACTGGAAGTTTTCCCACACTTGTGTAAAAGTTTGGAATAAACTGTACACCCGGATAATAGAATTGAAAATCTAGCTAAAACTATGAATTAGAAAACCACAAGGGTGGTTTCATGTAGTGATTCAATTCCTCTCTTTTGAATCTCTAACCAGCTCCAGAAGGTATCTAGAATCAATAGTAAATGTTTTAAAACACAAAAGTCTCTAGGTGCTCAACTAGAACCACTTCCATCTGGAGAAGCAGATGCACATTTCACAATCAAATTGCAATTGGATATAAAATGAAGATACCCAGGAAACAGTGTTAGGAACCGCAAATTTCTCATACCTCACATAAACAGCTTAAAAGTTATTCTAACATAAAAACTAGACATTGTGTCCCATCGGCTGTTTATCCTCTGACAGCAGACAGGAATTCTTGTTGTGGGGAAAGTGTGTGAAACAGGAAAACCAGAGGATGATAATTTCAGTGATTCAAACTCTGTACAGCTGTCCATTAGTAGACAAGAAGCTTCTTGAACTTTATGTTTTCTAGTAGAAGTGATTTATTTTGGTTTTCTGGGTTCCCCACTTTGTAATTGTCTCTCTGATCACTGCTTAGTTGCTGTTAATTTGTTTGTTGTTCAAATAGTCATTAGCTAGAAGTCCTAATACTAACCTCTACAGTTCGAAAAATCCTGAAAAGAAGCCTTAAAACAAACAGACTAAACATTTTGCCCTGCCTATTGTAAGCCCCAACTGTACGGTTATAATTTTGTTTTCTGCAGTACAGATCTGAAAACTGATAATATGAAGAACTGAATACTCAGTTATTTCATTAAATCAAATATTAAGACTTAGGTTACACAATAAATGATAGGTATTTTCTTTGCATACATCCAGTAATATAAAAGGTACAGAGACACAATGAAAAAAAGATAATTTTACGGATTAATAGTTCTATTAGTACAACAATGGAGTATAATAAAAATCTCCTGACTATGAATTATCAGGGTCACTTTCCTTCTGTAACTACTTTCAAATTTTGCCTTCCCTGTTAAAAAAAGTGTATTGCTTATTTGAATCAGCTGTTTTAAGGAATATTGTAGTGAAGACAAACCAGACTGTAGCTTACACATATGATACCAACTTTAAATAAGCATGAGATTTGAACAGAGTTGACTTACACTGTTAATTGTACTATAATAAAATGGCAAAACACAGCTGATTTTAAATCATAATTGCACTTCTAAAGAAAACAAAGTCTTATCAAACACTTTTTACAGTGTAGATGGATTTTTTCATGATCTTTACACTTTTCCTTCAATTTTAGCTCAAGTTTACTCTGCAATATGTTTTCATTCTCCAATTTGCAAGTTTCTGGCATACAGAAACTACAAATGAAAAAAAAAACCATATTTCTGTTTCTCTTTCGTATAAGATTCTAACATTCTTCTGTGTATGTACAGATTTGAGAATAGATTCACATTATTTCTGAAATTCTGTGGAACAACTTTTCCTTGTGAGAAACTTGGATATCAATTCTTCTCCGTCAGCTAACCAACCATGATGATTATGGTGGTGACAGAAAAAAATATTGCATGTTTGCTGAATGACCCTGAATAAGAACCCAAATTATTAGCACAGCTGTGTTTTAGTGATGAAACACTAAAACATAGGTGAAACATCAAAACTGTTTCACCTATGGAATCAACATACCCATCAGTGTTCTATTCTCCCATTTCAGTGGGCAAAGTCTCACTCCATAGAATTGCTTAGCCTTGAACAACCCAAGTGCATCAATTGCCAGATTTATTAATTTCCTTCTTTTTTTTTTAATTAACACAAATCTATTCCATGTCTTAACAACACCACAGCAATTGTATTTTACATTAGAGGAATTGTTTCTTTTGTTACTTCAGTACTTTAACCTATTTAAATACTTCCCACCATTTCATGCTGAAATAAGTGGCATCACACCTGCCTATCACTAACCACTAATCGATATTTGATATTATTGATAAGCAGACTTTAACCAAACCAAAAAAATCCCCAAACAAACAAACAAACACCACATATCAAGTATGTGATTTGTGTTGTCTTCACAAAAATTAACCTCTAGGGAAGTCCTTTGAAATTTGAATGCCAAATAATATGGTCATCAGCCCTGTATAATTAAAACTAGAAATATCAGATTGCTGTCAGGCTAAAATGAAGGTGCTTAGTGTCCATTCTACTTTGATTCATCCCATAGACACCTATAGACAGCTTTTAGAAACCTCACTTTGACTATTTAGCAAATGAGAAATCTCGTATCTACTCTAAGGCATAGGGTGTATCTGGACATACAGGATCCTATGGGCTTTCTAAAAAGACTCTTTCTGCATAGAGCATGTTTACAGCACTATTTACAGGCCTGATGGTTTTAAAGAAAAAGTCATGCAAACCCTTTGTGAGGATATTCTCAGTGAATTCCTCAAAACACTGTGAGGCATAGCTGTTAACCCTTGTTGGCATAAGTGTATTGATGGACTAGGCCTGAGTAACAGTGTAAAACTTCATATTGATTTTTTTTTTTTCAAGATTGTAAAGTGGTGCTAGCCACACAATAAATTAAAAAGTCATTTCAGAATATAATAATTTTTCTTCATACTTTCTTTCATAACTATGAAGAAGCAAGAGACCAGATCTATATATCTGAATCAAATGAACAGGATCTACTCAATAGGTGATTAATAGATGTAGTCAGAATGACATAAGGTGTATCTGAAGCCATTTTTTTAATACTATTAGCTGTCTAAAACACTCTTCAACATCTTGTAATTTTAAAAAGAAAATGTGATTTGAAAATATGTTCTCTGATAGAGTATTAGTATACTTTTATGCATAGTTTTACAGAAGGAAAAAAAGAGACAACAGACTCAAGACAGTTGTATAATTTTTATTAATTTAAGAATAAAGTTGAACACTGAAAAAGTTACTGAACACTAAAAACATTCTTAGAAATTCAAATCTGAAATTTTAGAAACAATTATATATTGCGAACTTTGATTGACTTTCCATTCAAATTACTTATTCTGCCTTTTCATCCTTTGATAACCCAGGTACATTTTGCAAAACTTTGTTGCCACCCTCAATTTCAGCTGGATGAAGTAAGAATAATGGTGAAGTTTTGAAAAATAGTTTTATTTGACAAATACTCCAGAAAACCCTTAGAAATAATTTTTAAAAATTGGTTGTATGCTTAATAAGTTATAGGTTGTTAATATCCTTAATCTCTGTTTATTTCTTTGTGCTGGATATTGATGTTGTGGCGTATGATGTTTTCATCTGATGTGCCAAGTTTACTATAAGGTGCTAGAAGCCTTGAAGGATAAAAAATATGTGGAGAAAAATCGTAAATTATGTGTGATCTTTGTGATCCAATACATAGATGTCTGTTCTATGTGACTGTACTGAATATCAATGCAAAGCATGGATATATTCTGTCAAATTAAATAATGCTGATTTAAAAAAACAAAACAAAACAAAACAAAACAAAACAAAACAAAAACAAAAAAAACCCCACAAACTAGTAACTATATTTTTCCTTTTTTTTTTTTTTTAATTAAATTAACATCTGTTTCTTCTTTGATTTACTTTATTTCATTTTGTTTTCCTTCTCAGTATACAACTCACTCACATTTTGACTTTGTAATATCTAAATTAAGTATTGGAAATCTTCTGAAATCTATTAGTTCATAGGTAGGCAATAAGCAGGTACAAGAAAGGCAAATACCATGAGTGTCAGAGCAGCAGTTGAATAAAAATGTGCTGTATACTTCTGTACAGTGATCCAGGACCAGGCTCTAACATGATAATCAGACTGAATAAGGCCATCTTAAAACCAGTAACAGAATAAACGGTGTGTTAGGATAATAGGGTGCTGACAGGATAGATGCCCTGCAGCAGATTCTCTCTTCTCTTCCTGGCAGATTTTGTAATGGAGAATTAAGCATTGTCTACCTCAGGCTTACTCAGTCAGGATGTATTTCTGCAGATGAAGTGGCTGATATGGCAGGTAAAGGCGCAGGGATAAGTCTTATAAAGCCTTAGTGCTTGCAGGCATGAATCCCTGCACACTGAGCAGGCAGGGCCAGTGCTGAATTCTCTAGACAGCAACAAATAGAAAAGACTATGTAGGTATAGAACAATAGTTGGTAGAAAAATAAGTCAAGCACTATACTGTAGGGTCTGGTGTTTCTATTGAGAAATGAGTCCCTTAGGTGTCTGCAAGGAAAAACATCAATATGCAAATGTGCTTTGGAAAGCTTAGTACACTGGAAAAATACACACAAAAAATAGGTCTGGCAGATTCAGTACTATACAAAAGCTCATTCACTAGTAACAGGGCTAATAATAAAGAGAAGACAAGTAAACGATAAATCAGAAAAAGCAAACAGTAAGGATGACACGTAGTTACATGTCTTTTAAAATTTCCTGTATGGATCTCACACAGACAAATAAAAAATTGCCCTCTCGGGCAAAATGTATTTTAAAACTTTTAGTTTAACAGAATACAGCTTTATAAACATACTTCTATTGCAAACCAGGTAGGATTCAGTGATTCAGCTAATCTTATAAATGAACTTTTTCTATGTGCTTATTGACAGCCCAGAAATTAATAAGGGTTTAATTAAAAAAAAAAAAAAAAAGAAAAAATCACAATATGAACATTATTTTACACTAATGCATCTTTATGGCTTGCTGGAAGTAACGTCACAATTTTTAGTAAGCAGTCCCATGAATGCTGGAACAAATGATGTGTGATTTTATGGATTAGCAATTATCTGGTAATTAGCTTTGTGTCTAGGAAGGAGCAAGCATCAATCAAGACTAGTTACTGCTATTGGGGTAATTTTAAGAGATCTCTCTGAGCATTCTTTTTTTGTCCAGTGGTGGCTGTGCTTACACTATCGTCTTTATCACAATCAGACCATACTGAGATTATTTTTCCCATACTTTCTCACTTACATTCATGAAAGATATAAAAATGCAATAATCGCTGTAAATCTTATATTTATGTACATTTTATAAACTCATTGGTAATTTGGATGTTAAGTGCTATATAATTCTTGTTATCTTGTCATCTCTGTCTTTCACACACGGAGTATAAGCTTAAGACAGAAAGTGATTTTCTTTTACTTTAACTGAAGATGAATGTTTGTTCTGGGTGCTTCTCTTACTTTCTTCCTTTAAGGGAATTCACAGACTTTCCCTATTCCACATAAAACAGCTAATGGAACTTTAAGAGCATCTGATAGATTATTTTTTTATAGATGTTTTAGAAGCTACCAATTAGTCTAAAAGCACCTCTCTTATCTTTCAGTGGAGTATTGTTTTTCCTGAGGTAATTTATCTCAAAAAGTGTTCTCTGAATTTATGTGCAATAATCTCATCATATTTTCTGAATTCGGAGGTAGTTTCCTTGGGAATATTGTATTTTAACCAGTAGAATCACTGGTACTAAGTTTCATCTATCCTGCGATGCTTGACTCAATAAGCTCTGGTGGCTGGGGACAAGTGTCCCACCAAACTCTATGTGAGGTGTGTGGGCTTGTAGTCACTGGTGAACTCCAAGTTGGACCAGCAAGGGAGTAGGAAGCTCCAGGTCTGGGCAAGGGTACCAGGCAGGCAAAGGGTCTGTGCTGTTATTTGAGGGGATTCACAAATGAGGGGTGGCTGTGGGATGAGCGTGAGTGCTGCATGTTTGCTGGTGAGCATCAAGCTCACCCAGCTGGTGAGCTGGGAACCTGCCGACCCTTGTTAGTGCCTTCTGTGTATATGTGTGTGTCTGGGAAATGTGCTCAACTTCAGTACTGATTGAACCTGCAAAGGGGAAGGCAGCGACTGCATCTTTCAGACTGGGCAGAGACCCCGGTTCCCCAGGCACCAAGCTGGGCTCCAGCAGCCAAGCAGGAATAGTTCCTTCTGCTGCAGCAGGCAGTAGCTGCTTTAAATCACCTTTAACATTCAGGGTATAAGGAACATTTGAGAAAGTAATTTTTTGTTACAGCTATGGATACCATCCCCTAGACTGTAAAAGTGATTATCCATGAATTTCCCACTGATTGTAAAACCACAATATAAGTACAATTCTTTCTAAATACAAGGTCTTTTATGAGTGGTAATTTCATTTTTATTTAGCTACATAGTCAATATTAGCCTCTGCTTTCATCTGTAAAACTTCATGTATGGTTTGTTGTTTCCTGGTTATTACGGCTAGCAACCTCAGTTCTTTTATAGTCCAATTTAGTCCAAAAATGCTACAAGAAATCATGAACATGAGAATTAACAGTTGCCTCGAAGAGGTTGTTTCAATTCAACTTGGATTTAGGGAGTTCAATAAGACTTTTCTTGAAGTGTAACTCTTTTTATTTTTAATATGAATATTGCTAAATAAATTATATTCAGAAGTGCTGAATTTTTATGGGATTCTGAATTGACTATATCTTTGAGGTGGATGTTCCTGGGCCATTCCTTTACACTAAGCTCTGCAAAGGAAGGCAAAAGTCTTTTACATCAAAAAGAAAAGTTTTATTAAAAAAGAAGAATTCTTAACTTTATAAAAACAATCTCAAAGGACCAGGAAGAAAAGAATAAGAGTGAAAAAGGGGTTATATAGTGTTTTCTTAAACTTTGCATATGTCCCTTGTTGTTGTCTTTGCTTCCAGACATTGCTTTCATTAGCCTTCTGACTTCCCTAGTTGAAGCAACTCTGCACTGTCCCCTAATTTTATTTTTTTTTTATCTCTGAAGCATAGGTATTTGCTGCTTGGTCTAGTTAAGTTTCTTGTGGGTTATCTTGGCTGTATTTATAGGCAATGTGCTGATTTTAGTTATTGGACCTACTGTGTTAGCATGGGAAGTTACTGGGGGGTTGTGGAAAATTACAGCCGATGGGTGTAAGAACAAAGCACAGGAACTGGTGGTTTGGCAACAGTATCTTGTTATAGTCGCGCGAAGCTTTCCTAACACGAAAGGCATGTAGTTACAAGGACCTAAGATAAGATATGCATGCTTTCTTACTAACCTATCATGAGCTCAGCTTTTGTAATATGTATGAGCTAATTAGTTGGTATACCAATCAGTATAATCCACGATAGTAGTTGTAATGTATGTAACAGTATAAAAGGATTGTGTAGAGAACAATAAAGTGGACACTTTGCTTGCATCAAGTTGCGTCCCCGTCTCTTCATCGCGGCAAATGGTGCCCCCCGACGTGATCTTTGGTGAAGACTCCGCCGGAGGCTGATAATCACCTATCTGGTGGCGTGCTGCGAGTCCCGCAGAACTGGGAACGCTGCTACAAGGAGCAGGGAAAAGCCGGCTACTGAAGTCATCACCCCCGTCTGGAACGAGAGGTGAGCTGCGGGAAACTAGCAAAATGGGGAATCAGGCGAGTTCCCCTGAAAGAGACGTTTATGAGCTAATGAAAGCTTTACTTAATAAGCATGGGGGAAAAACCCTTTCGGGTCAGGACCTCAAGCTGATCCTTAAATGGGTCCAGGTTAAGATCCCTACAGTTACTGCTTCTTCGATTTTTACCCGGGAACTTTGGGACGATGTAGGGGTGAAATTATGGGATGCAGCTACCTCTGGAGATGAGGAAGCGCAACATATGCTCCCACACTGGAGAAAAATTTTTGAGACTGTGAAAGCGCAAGAGCAGAGCCAGCAAGGTTCTGAAGGGGAGACAAAGCCCTCTGCACCATCATTACCGTCACCACCCCCCTTGGCCTGTGCAGCGGGGTATCCCCCGGAGGATGATCCCTTTGATCCCGGACCTGTTGATCCCGAAAAAGAACCCGATCTTTTCCCTCCTGATCCTCATAATGTCTGGGGAGAGATCAAACGCCAAGCCTTAAAGGAGGGGGAGTTAGAGATAGCAAGGACTATAGTAGCGCCTGTTATATATCAAGGAAGGGGGGGGGCGGCTCAATGGGAAGCATTGTCCTTCTCAGTGATTAAGGAGTTGCGTCGTACGGTTACCGAGCACGGGTTGTCTTCTCCTTATTTTGCAAGCCTTTTATCTTCTGTATTCGATACATATGTCATGACCCCACATGATTTAAAATCTCTCGCGCGATTGTTATTAACCCCGACGCAATATACAATGTGGGAGTCTCAATGGAGAACGGGGCTGCAGACAATTTTGTTGGGGTATGCGGGACATGCGAATGCTGCCCTAGCTGCCTTAACCATAGAACATCTTACTGGGACTGGGCAACATGCAGACCCGGCCGGACAGGCAAGGGATATCCCCCGAGAAGCCTTAGAAGCAGTCCGGGAGGAAGCGAAAAAGGCTTTATTGAAAGTTCCTGATTCTCAAAAGCCTCAGAAAGCGTTTACTAATATCACCCAAGAGCCCCGAGAGCCGTATATGCAATTTGTAGACCGCTTGAAACAAGCCTTAGATCGGCAAGTAGATAATACCGAGGCTCGAGATATCCTATTACTTAAATTAGCAGTGGAAAATGCCAACGCTGATTGCAAAAAACTTTTAAAATCGCTTCCAAACCAAAATCCTACTTTGGTTGAGATGATTGAGGCGTGTAACAGAATTGGCACTATGGATCATAAATATGAAGCGATGGCTGCTGCCTTTGCGGCCATGCGCGGACCTGTGGGAAACAGTAAGCAACAGAACTGTTTCGGTTGTGGGAAGCCAGGTCACTTTAAAAGAGATTGTCGCAGCGCCGGGGGGAAGAGACCCCCAGCACCTGGTATTTGTCCCAGATGCCAGAAGGGACGGCATTTTGCAAACCAATGTAAATCTAAATATGATGTGAATGGGCATCCCATACCGGGAAACCGGCAGTGGAGCGCGAACCCGCGGCGCGTGCAGACACAAGTTCCGCGGCCAGCCCCAACGCCCCTGCAAGCGCGGGGGGAGGAGCGGGGGACCGGAGGGTTTCCAGTCTCTCTCCCGCAACAGCAGGGAGCGCCGGCCTGGACTTGGCAACCGCCCACACAGTAACGCTGCTTGATTCCTCTGTTCACTTACTGTCTACCAAAGTTGCAGGCCCTTTGCCTCCTCAAACGCAGGCTTTATTATTGGGAAGATCATCCGCCACCCTGTCAGGGCTTTTTGTATTGCCTGGAGTAATTGATCCTGACAGTAATTCCGAAATCAAAATTATGGCTTGGACCCCATTTCCTCCTTGCACAGTACCAGAGGGAAGTCGTATTGCTCAATTGATACTGATCCCTAAGGAAGACTATGTCTCAATCCCTGACCAAATGCTCCCACGGAGACAGGGAAGCTTTGGGTCTACGGGAGAACCACTAATTTTATGGGCTCAAGCCATCTCACAAAAGCGTCCTATATGTCAATGTACCCTCATTTGCAGAGGTCAGCAAGTCGTGTTGAGTGGAATCATTGATACAGGTGCAGATGTTACCGTTATTTCTCAAGCGAAGTGGCCTTCTAGGTGGCCTTTAGCTGATATCTCTCAGACGTTAGCAGGGATTGGGGGGTGCGGAGCTAGCCGCCAAAGCGCAGAAATGATACAAGTTCAAAATTCAGAAGGACAAGTTGCCTCAGTCAAACCGTTTATCTTACCAGTGCCTATGGTCTTGTGGGGGTGTGATGTGTTGTCTCAGTGGGGGGTGTCTATCCAGACACATTTTTAGGTGGGGCCATTGAGGGGCGTGAAACCCTAAAGTTAACCTGGAAGACAGACACTCCTATTTGGATTGATCAATGGCCCCTGCCACTGGAAAAACTTCACGCCCTCCAAGAAATAGTTAACGAACAACTATCTATGGGACATATTGTACCCTCAACGAGTCCTTGGAACTCGCCTATCTTTGTTATTAAAAAACTGACTGGCAAGTGGCGCTTGCTCCATGACCTCAGAAAAATTAATGACGCTATGGAAGATATGGGGGCCCTGCAGCCTGGGCTTCCATCACCTACCATGATCCCTCGAGATTGGCATTTAACCATCATAGACCTCAAAGATTGTTTTTTCAACATTCCATTGCATCCAGATGATGCCCCTAAATTTGCCTTTTCTGTACCAAGCGTCAACATGCAAGCTCCTTTGCAAAGATACCAGTGGGTTGTGCTACCGCAGGGAATGAAAAATAGCCCTACAATATGTCAATGGTATGTAGCAAAGATACTTAGTCCTGTTAGAACTGCAGTGCCTGCTGCATTGTTATATCATTATATGGATGACATTCTAGTGGCAGCACAGCACCATGAAGTCATGGAGGAAGCTGTAGCCCTTGTCGTGGCTGCTGTAAAATCAGCAGACCTCTGTATTGCACCAGAAAAAATTCAAAGAATGCCACCTTGGAAATACTTAGGATGGCGTATAAGGGCTCAGACTGTTACCCCGCAACCCTTACAGATACAGGCAAATGTAAAGAACTTACATGATGTACAAAAACTGCTGGGTACAATCAATTGGGTCAGACCATTGTTAGGAATCAGTAATGCGGACCTTCGTCCCCTATTCGAAATGCTTAAAGGAAGCTCGGATTTAAACGCTCCGCAAACTCTTAGTCCTGAAGCCATAGCTTCCTTGCATAAAGCTGCAACAGCAATTGCCTCCAGACAAGCGCATCGATGGGAACCAGAATTGCCTTTTCAATTAATCATCCTTAATCCTGCTAGACAGCCTTATGCGCTTATTTTTCAATGGGACTGCCAGAAAACTGACCCTTTACTAATCATTGAATGGATTTTTCTGCCTAACCAAGCCACAAAGACAATTTCTACCCAACATGAGATGTTTGCATCTTTAATCATCAGGGCCAGACAGCGATTACTTACCCTGGCAGGCACGGACTTTGCCCTCATATGTATGCCAGTAACAACTGTTTACCTGCAATGGCTACAACAACAATCAGATGCACTAGGTATAGCCCTGACTGGCTATGCAGGCCAACTCACTTCTCATCCGCCTTCTCACAAGCTGTTAAGCATTGATTTTCACCTTTTACCTGTTCCAAAGCGGAGTGACCAGCCTTTACAAGCCCTTACTGTATTCACAGATGGGTCTGGCAAATCTCACAAGTCTGTTATCCTTTGGTGGGATGAACATCGGGAACGGTGGAGCTCAGATGTAGAGACTGTACAGGGTTCTCCTCAAATAGTAGAATTATCTGCAGTTGTTCGAGTGTTTCGAAAATGGTCTGCCCCTCTCAATATAATCACTGATTCTGCTTATGTTGCAGGAATTGTTAGCCGAGCAGAAGCTTCTGTGCTACGGGATATTTCTCATGCGGCACTGTTCAATCTGTTACAAGAACTCATTTTCCTGTTAGATTCCCGCCTTCATCCTTATTTTATTATGCATGTCCGATCTCACACTTCTCTACCTGGTTTTATTGCAGAAGGGAACCGACAAGCGGATTTGCTTACGCTACCGGTGCAGGTGTTACCAGATCGATTAGCGCAAGCTCGACTCAGCCACTCCTTTTTTCATCAAAATGCTGCAGGCCTTACGTTTGTTATTAAAACAAAAAGGGGGAATAGGGGCTGCTACACCAGAGGAGCGCTTACAGAAAGCCTTGTATGTTTTTAATTTTTTGAATTGTTCCCTGTTAGACAGCAATCCTCCAGTAGTTCGTCATTTTAGCACAAACACCCTTTTTGAACCCAAGATTAAGCCGCCAGTATTGATCCGGGACCCCGAAACAGGTAAAGTGATGGGACCCTATCCCCTTGTTACATGGGGTAGAGGCTATGCTTGTGTTTCCACAGAGAGAGGTCCTCGCTGGATCCCGGCAAAGAACGTGAGACCCTTCCGAGAAACATTGCAACGGCAGTCTTCTGATAACGCTCCAGAACCTGCGTTCGATGAGGAGAACGTTGCTCCCGAATGAATTCCGTCTCAGAAACAGTACCACAGACCTGGGAAGTAAACCCCGATAAGTGGGAGGAAACAAAAAGGAGGTGTCGGAAAAAGAGAAACAGAAGGAATACTAAGAGCCTGCAGGAATGGGCCGAGTATTAATCTTTTTGTTAAGTACTATAAGCTTAGGCTTTAGCTTTGATTTACATCATGTTGACCCTCGTACTAATGTGTGGCTCACGTGGGCAAATCGTACCGGGACCACAGACTTTTGTCTGTCCCTGGCGCAAGTAAGCGATCCGTTTAGAACATGTTTAATTGGGTATCCATATGTACACCTAGACGATTTTCGAGGTTACGTTAACACCCCTGATTTGTCGAATGTACTCAATTCCTCATATTGGCAATGGAGGAGAAATAACAGTGACGGATGGTGTGTAAAAAGTAGCGACTGGCCAGTAGAGCAGGGAGCCATGCTCCAGCAAGGCTTAATTCAAAGGCTCAATTTCTCTAATCACTTACCATTTCAGGAACTGACACTTTGGGGCTCCTTCCCTCCACAGGGGGAATGGGAGAACATCTCAAATCGCGAAAATTGCTCTAATATGAGTCCGGAAATTCTTCCTGTTAACGGGACTGGAGTGGTCTATTTTGGTGATAGCTGGACTGGGTATTTGATTCGAGATGGTCACAAAGAGACATTAGATTCACTGATTCATTATCAAAACGTGTCAGGTAACTCTGGTCATTGGAACATTTCGATGAATACAGGGACTAGAGATGTGGCCAATATCACTGGACAGGTAAGGTTGCCAAAAGGCTATTTCTTGATTTGTGGAGATAGAGCATGGCCCGGAATTCCTTTTAAACCTGTGGGAGGACCTTGTTATATTGGGAGACTTACGCTGTTCGCACCTCATATGAGGGATATGCTTAATCGTTCCCTGAGCAATAGTACCAGATCAAAAAGGTCATTGCGACAATTACAACCAGATTGCGATGATCGCATCAATTTAGGGTCTTTAGGATCTACTGTAGCTCTGTCCCTATTTTTGCCTGGTGGAATGGCCGCAAGCAATTGGAATAAAATAAAACAATTGGCATGCTGGGCTGTCAAAGAATTTAACACGACCTCTGACATTTTGTCAGGATTAGCTCAAGATGTAGATAGCTTACGACATGTAGTCTTACAGAATCGTGCCGCCATAGATTTCCTTTTACTAGCCCACGGACATGGATGTCAAGAATTTGAAGGAATGTGTTGCATGAATCTATCTGATCACTCTGTGAGCATTCATAAACAGATTGCAGAACTACGAGAAAGGATTCACAATGTGCAGGAAGGAATGGATGGACTCGATGGGTGGCTAGCTTCTTGGGGAATTACAGGGTGGATAAAAGATTTACTTAAACAGGGAATTTTGATCCTTTTAGTAATTTGTGTATTATTACTAACGATTCCATGTATTTTGCAGTGCTTACAAAAGTCGATAACCGCTTCAGTAAATAAGATTTTTCTTGTACAAGCACAAGACCTCCCGAAAACTCCCAGTACAGAAGCAAGACGTCCTCGAACTGGTTGGGCGCCGACCTTGGGAAGAAGCAAATGTTTGAAAACAAAAAGGGGGAGATGTGGGTTATCTTGGCTGTATTTATAGGCAATGTGCTGATTTTAGTTATTGGACCTACTGTGTTAGCATGGGAAGTTACTGGGGGGTTGTGGAAAATTACAGCCGATGGGTGTAAGAACAAAGCACAGGAACTGGTGGTTTGGCAACAGTATCTTGTTATAGTCGCGCGAAGCTTTCCTAACACGAAAGGCATGTAGTTACAAGGACCTAAGATAAGATATGCATGCTTTCTTACTAACCTATCATGAGCTCAGCTTTTGTAATATGTATGAGCTAATTAGTTGGTATACCAATCAGTATAATCCACGATAGTAGTTGTAATGTATGTAACAGTATAAAAGGATTGTGTAGAGAACAATAAAGTGGACACTTTGCTTGCATCAAGTTGCGTCCCCGTCTCTTCATCGCGGCAGTTTCTCAGCCTTTGCATCATCTAAAGGATCCCACTCTTTGCTGAGACACCTTCCTGCTTCACAGAACCACAGAATCACAGAATGCTGGGGATTGGAAGGGACCTCGAAAGATCATCTAGTCCAATCCCCCCACTGGAGCAGGAACACCTAGATGAGGTTATAGAGGGAGGCATCCAGGCGGGTTTTGAATATCTCCAGAGAAGAAGACTCCATAACCTCCCTGGGCAGCCTGTTCCAGTGCTCTGTTAACCTCACTGTGAAGAAGTTTCTTCTCATATTTAAGTGGAGCCTCCTGTGTTCTATTTCGTACCCATGTCACCCAGTAGTCATTTTGTGATGGACATGGTATGCACTTCATTATGCCTTAAACAGCTGTCTTTTGCAACTTCTGGCAGAGAGGAATAGACAAGTGCTGTGGACACGGGACTTATGTCTTCCTTGAGGCCTCCCTATTCTTTGCAAAATGAAGGCACCATTAATGGTATTTCTTTCTTGAGCTCTGGAGCAAAGGCAGGGCCATTCAGAGATCACCAGTTAGAGGAAATTACAAATCACCAGCTACTCCTAGAGGATCAACCAATTCACTTCTGGGCACTTCTGAGATCACAGACCTTTTTCTGGGACCACCGACGCATTTCTGGAACAATGTCCTTAATTAACATGAAGAGCGAGCAGAGGGAAGAGATGAGCCACTCTCTCCTATCTCACATGAAAATGAACTAATGTGTAAAAAAACTTCTCACTCAGGACACAGGAGTGAAGTTTCATTGTACCCACCACCAAGAGAGCTACACAGATAGCTGCTGGATACACTGCCCCTTGGAGTGGTGAAATCTTACTTTTTTTCTGATATCTAAATCTATCTCTTTTCTCCTTTTCTCTAACTTTATTCTGGGAACATAAGGTTAATATGATTGTGATTTTTGTTGTTGAAGTCTTGTTAAGTTTTATGATACAGTTACAGACTTTTGCCAAGCCGCTATTCACTTTAATTCCACTGAATTTTTAATAAATTTGTAAGTAAGAGTTGTTCCTTCTGGTTGCTGCACAGAGTGTTCAGAAGTAAACTTGGCTCTCACCCCACTAAGTGGGACGAGACATATTTGAACTTCCTCTTCCCTATATACAGTATCTCAGCATCACAGTATCATGGTATCACAGTATGTTTGGGATTGGAAGGGACCTCAAAAGATCATCTAGTCCAATCCTTCTGCTGGAGCAGGAACGCCTAGGTGAGGTTGCACAGGAACATGACCAGACGGGTTTTGAATGTCTCCAGAGAAGGAGACTCCACAACCCCCCTGAGCAGCCTGTTCCAGTGCTCTGTCACCCTCACTGAGAAGAATTTTCTTCTCAAATTTAAGTGGAACCTCTTGTGTCCCAGTTTGAATCCATTACCCCTTGTCCTATCTTTGTTTGTCACCGAGAAGAGCCTGGCTCTATCCTCGTGGCACTCACCCTTTATATATTTATAAACATTAATAAGGTCACCCCTCAGTCTCCTCCAAACTAAAGAGAACCAGCTCCCTCAGCCTTTCTTCATAAGGGAGGTGCTCCACTCCCTTAATCATCTTGGTTGCCCTACTCTGGACCCTCTCCAGCAGTTCCCCGTCCTTCTTGAACTGAGGGGCCCAGAACTCGACTCAATATTACAGATGCGGTCTCACCAGGGCAGAGTAGAGGGGAAGGAGGACCTCTCTCGATCTACTAACCACCCCCCTTCTAATACACCCCAGAATGCCAGGATGTGGCCACTGGCCACAAGGGCACAGTGCTGGCTCATGGTCATCCTGTTGTCCACCAGGACCCCCAGGTCCCTTTCCCCTACACTGCTCTCTAATATGTAATTTCCCAACCTATACTGGAACCTGGGGTTGTTCCTGCCCAGATGCAGGACTCTACACTTTCCCTTGTTAAATATCATCAGGTTATTGCCCACCCAACTCTCCAGCCTGTCCAGATCCCACTGGATGGCAGCACAGCCTTCTGGCGTGTCAGCCACTCCTCCCAGCTTAGTGTCATCAGCAAACTTCTGATAGTACACTATTCCCTCGTCCAAATCGTTAATGAATATATTGTATAATATTGGCCCCAGTACTGACCCCTGGGGCACTCCACTAGATACTGGCCTCCAACTGGACTCTGCACCATTGACTACCACTCTCTGGCTTCTCTCTTTAAACCAGTTTTCAACCCACCTCACTACTCTATTGTCTAGACCACACCTCTTCAACTTAGCTGTGAGGATGCTGTGGGAGACTGTGTCAGCGGCTTTACTGAAGTTAAGGTAGACCACATCCACCGCTCTGCCATCATCCATCCATGATAATTTGTAATCTTCTGTATCCATTCCTTCTTTTGCATTTGACCACATAGACATTATAGGTGGTAGGAATCCACTCTGCATAACCAGTTGAATGTCCAGAGCTATTTGGCTAAGCGCAATAGTTGACTAATATCAGGTTAGCTGAGTAACTCTTTATGCTCTGTTAAGTATGCTGACTAAACGTCCACTGACTGTAATAGGAGTTTACATTTGATGTAAATGTAGTCAGTGAGATGAGATTGTTAAATTTGAGTTTCTGAAACTATAAACTGAATTCCGCTCAGATTTTTGTGTTGGAAAATTTCGTTAGTACAGTTAGATAGTAGTCTTGAATAATTGATGTTTTCTTCAACGTACCCATAGTTACCTCTATAAAAATTGAATTTTCAATGCTTTGTATGCTCTGTACTTACCACACATATGAATGTGTAATTGAATGAAGACCTATGCAACATATTTTGGGTATTTTGTAACCAACTCCAAATGCACCTCCTTCCTCCTCCTTCTTCCCTCAGTTTTTATTGTTGAGCACCATGTTATATGGTATGGTATATCCCCTTGGTCAGCTGGGGTCAGCTGTCCCAGCTGTGTCCCCTTTCAGCCTCCTGCAAATCCTCACTGGTGGCATGGTGTGAGGAAGCAGAAAAGGCTTTGACATTGTGTAAGCACTGCTCAGAAATAACTAAAACATCCCTGTGTTATCAGCACAGTTTTTGTCACAAATCCAGAACAGCACCATAGGAGCTAGTATGAAGAAAATTATATCTCAGTCAAAACCAGTACAATTTCTATCCTTTGTTAGTGTTATTGTAATTTGAGACAGGATTTGTTTTGTTTTGTGTGCTTTTTTAAGGACTTAGACTTTTTTTCTGTTTGTTTGTGAGTGAAACAATTGCGTTTTAAACTGAATTTATTAGTCTATTCACACCTATGTCATTATGCAGGTATAAATCCGTCCATTTTTAGTAGACTTGTCACTGTGCACTTTTTCTCTCTGATCAAAATTTGAAGTAGTAGCACAGAAAAAATCTCGGTTTCCTTAATCATCCCTTGGAATCTTTTCAGTAAAGTCTTTACTTGCATTGTGTGGTAGGACTTCTTATCATCCCAAATCAGGTGCTTGGGGGTAGATTTACTTGCATCTGTTTTGCATCCTGTGGATCATTTCTAATGTTGTCTAACAACATCAAACTCAGCATATAATTGGTCCAGAGTTCCTGGATTTTTTTTAACTTCTGCAATTTTCTGGAGGCAGAAGACTCCTTTTTGAGGTAGTAATGACAAGTATCATTGTTAGTTTTCTGTACGGAAGATTACAACAGCTTCAAATTTCTTAAAACCTTGTGTAAACCAGAACTTTGATATGGATCTGGCCAGATCTTATCTTATCAGTGGTTATCTTAAAGCCTTAAGCTTATTTTTGTTGGACTGTATGAGCAATTAAATATATAAACCAGATAAATTTCAAAGTCTTTAACTAAGACTTTACAAACATTAAAATTTTCTCCTTGAGCTTTTCTCTATTCAGAGATACAGATATTCTTTCTTTCTTTACACAAATGGGGACTTTCACTCTTTTGTGTCACCTTTCCTTTTGTAAGTAATTTTTATTCACAATTGTGAAAATATCATCTTGAAATATATTTATAATACGTACTATTTAAATGTAGTCTGGTATTCCTATGATGCTGCAACTGTATCAAACAATTTTACTTGCTTACCATGGTATTCTTCACATTGTCTAACTCTTTTTTACAGTCTGTTCTTTACTCATGAGAATTTTGCTAAAAATATGAATAATTTATACAATCTGATAGCAGTTTCCATGCTAAATTTTCACTGCCTCAAAATAAGCTGACTTCAGGATGTGTTAGGCTTTATACAGTTGTCCTGTACAGTTGTACACAAAGATCCTTTTAATGAGATGTGTTATGGACAAAAGTGGTTGTTGTGACTACTATGCAGACTTTGCAGGTACACAGTCATTTGAAACAGGTATGTCTCAGGCACTTTTCTGAGCATATTTTATTTTACATTTTACAATAATAATACAAAAATAATACAAATAATAATAATACAAATAATGTTAATACAAATATACAAATAATGTTAATACAAATAATGTACTTAATAATACAAAAAATGTTAACATCCTGGAAATAATGAATCCTTTATATGACAGTAATCTATTAAAATATTTTATTCAGCAAAGAATAGCACCTCCTCAGACTTTACTTAGCTCAACATCATAATGTAGATTTTAATGTTTTGTTGTCTGTGCTAAAATTTTTCACTTTAATGGCAGAATTGCAAAAGACAGAGAGAAAACAACAATCCTTTTAAAACTTTAGTTAGAACTCTTCACTTTAATTAAATTTACAGTATTACAAAAGAAAAAAAAATCTAGTTTTAAAATGTTGGGTAAAAACTATTTTTTCTATTTATACTTTCCTATATTACTTACACTTTTTTTGTTGTTCTACCTTTTTCTTTTTTTTTTTTTTTCAAAATTTGTCTTAAGTTTATTACAGTATTTTTACTCTATTCTTATGCAGCACTACAAAAGCCCCCATATATTGGACTTCTTACTGTCCATGTAGCCTGTTCAGGTCAGTAAAAGAATCTTGCTATTTTTGGGAGACTGCAAAATAAACTACCAGCAATGTGAAGATATAACCTTCACATTTCAGTATAGAAAATATACAAACCTCATGCATAATTCAAACTTATCTACTCCATGAATGATCAATATACCAAAAAGCTTCTGATTGCTCTTAAGCTACATGGGAGAAATCAAAAATTTTGGCCGATACTTTATAAAGGCAGTCAATGTCTAAGACAGTAAAATGGAAATTTAAGTTATAGTATTTTAGAATAAAATAAAGGAAGAAGATTATATACTTACACTGATCCACACATAGTTCCTGGGACATTTTCTCTTTGATCTCTAGCAAATTCTAGAAAAATAATTATAAGTAAAGATGCATTCAAACATTTTTCTGAAGTATCAGAAGCAGTGTGGCCAAAGATATTCTGAGATAAAAATGAAACTTTAAAGTGCACACAAGAGACAGAAGTGTAAATCATTGCAGACAATTTTCACTTGCATTAATCTAAGATGGCATCTCCTACTACTGCTGCAGTTCTGCTGTTACCTGATAAGAGGTTTGCTGTGACCTTATGAGCTAAAGTACACAGTATATTGAATTTTTTTCAGGTAGGGAATAGTGAAGTTTGTATAGACAAGAATCTTACTTGTTTTAGGAAACCTATCAACATCTTAGTTGAAAAAATGGTCTCTGATAGTCAGTGATATTTCTTTTCAGTACCTTTTGGTACTTTACACTTTGGTCCTAGTGTTTTGTTTTGTTCTGTTTTGTTTTGTTTTAAGACATTTTCTTATTATGACCATTATGACCCTTGTCCCTCTGGTGTAAATGTGAAATTATTCACCTTTTTTTCCTTCTTGGTGCAATTGCCCTAGATAAACTGTAACAGTAAGTTAAACATCTATTTTAAATTCTCCAGTTTTTTTAATTCCTCAGTTCTTTACACGTTCTCTTCTCCCGCAACTTCTTTAAGGAATAGTGACTATTTCTGTCTTTGAAAAGAGGGACAGTGGTTTCAACCAGCTGGCAAGGCAGTCCTCTGCATGTGTTTTCTTTTATCTATTTATTTATTTAAGACCATATAACTATGCCTATAGCTATGTCTATATCTATCTGTCTACATCTCTATATCAACACAAATGCAAGGACAAAAAAAAAAAACACAAAAAAAATTATTTCTATGCAAATATAAATTTTAAATATGAAATTGTATTTTATGGTAGTGTTGTGTACATAAATATCATATAAAATCAATCTCTGTACATTCATTACTTTAATTCCAATCATAAATAATGTCAAAATACCTGGATACAGTTACAAGTCTTATCTCTGAACAAGGAATGAATTCCATGTGATTATTTGATGATCCTAGTTGTCTTTTCCAACATAAAAACGTTCTGTGATTCAATCATTTTTGCAGAGTTTTTTAAGAGGTAAAGATAGGTCACTTGATCACATTTTTGCTATCAGAAAGTTTCCATACATCTGCATGACTTCTTCCTCAAATGCTGAGCAAAAAAAAATCTAAATAATAGTAGCCAAGTGTCCAATGTGCACAGACTACTATCTATGTTGAGTGATAATACACTTTGTTGCCTTTGAGGCATCTTGTACTGCCCTCTAGACAAGCACTCCCTCATAACCGGGTGGCAGTGGGAGGCAATACAGTTAGCTTTGACATCCCCACTAGTAGTTCCACATGGACTGAATATACACTCATAGAATGAATAATGACACTGCACAGACATCAGTATTGGGTTGAATTACGTGGTGCTTAGGTAGACACATTTTTTGCACTTCTCTGTCTACACCAGAAATGCAAATATTTCATGGAGGAACCTGATTGTACTAGCTGTACTTTGCCTTCAGATCAGGTGGACTAGAGAATAAAACTCCCTAACGATATCTGTTCCTATCGAAAAAACCCAGGTTCTCCTAGAGGCAAGAATTGCAGTGCAATGAGTCTTTGCAGAAGTACTTTTCCATCCTTGGCTAACATTTGTGTATTTATTGTCCTTCCAGGCCTTTTTTTTATTTTTTAATCTGTGTAAAAAAAATAAAATAAAATAAAATAAAATAAAATAAAATAAAATAAAATAAAATAAAATAAAATAAAATAAAATAAAAAATGTGTAAAATCTTCCAAGGGTTTGAATGTATTTTTAAACTACTTCTCACCAGTCACCCTTGAGCAATTATATTTTCATAATGGCAATGCTGATGTCAGGACACAGAATTAAGGAAATTAATTTAAGCACATAAAAACTTATTAATGTCACTTTTAAACTCTGAAAATAATAATTGCGCAGGTATTGCTGCCTTGAGAATCAGGAAGTTTTACTTCTCAGAACTCCAAGGTTTTCGAGAAAGAGGCAAAAACTTTTTACAAGAGAAATAATCCAGTTCTTTCAGCACTGAGAAAAGTTCTTATTCTCTATTGATTGAGGTGACATACCAGTAATTTTAGAAACTGAAGCACTTTTAAATATGAGGGAAAAATTATTTGATGGTTTGAAATAGGATCAAGTATCTGGAGATGCCATTGGACCTTAGGGCATTCTGGAAATCCTCCACTAAAACTGCATACATACTAAGCACACAACTAAGACAGCCTGGATGAAAATAATGAAAAACATGCACAAATCAATAGGGAAAAGAAGAAGATTATGGTTAGGCTGGCATGGAACTGGACATGATGACATCACCAATATGAGAGAGGCACAGGAGAAATTAAAATAATTTGCATTTTTTAAATTAATTCTATTCCCCTCTGCCTCATCTATATCTCAGTTTCCTAAAGTTTGTCAGTTCACTCTGCGGCATAGCTGCTACCCTTCCAATTTAGTTCTCAAGTAATAGACTGAAGGACGTGATCTCTAAGGAAAAGCATTTCATGAATAATTTAAAAGCTCTAACCTCCTGGACTGCTTCAATTTTTACAGGGTTGTGTCAGTAGGAACCCCACAACTGCCCCATAACTGAGAGTTAGTCCTTAAAAGTAAGTCAAGCTGTAAAGCACATCCTGGAATAGAAAATCATTTCAGTCTCTTCTCCTTTCAAATAAATTAAAAAGGATTTTGTCTGCAGCTGAAAATGTCATTATCATCAAAGTCTCATTCTGTCACAGCAGAACAAGATCAATTTCTAGAGCGAAACTACAGTAGCTTGGCTCTCCTTTACCCTAAAGCTGCAAGCAATCCTTGACAAATTCACTTTGCTTGCTTCTGAGTTAAAAATCAGGAAGGGGTAATGCTATTGCAGAGTAGTATTTAAATGTGTTGTTAGAATATAATCTCAAATAAGAAAGGAGGACTTCTCCAGCAAACACTGAGACGGAGAAAAAGAATCTGACTCCCAAAGACATAGGGGAAGAAAAAAGAAAAAAGAAAGGCCGTAAGACAGAGGAAAAGGAGAGCAACTCCCTCTCTTCATCAATATGAGCATGTGTGTGAGTACACACACAGAAATACAGGTTTGTGGTTGAAGTTTTGCAGCTTGTTGAGCATGAAATGAAAAAAAATGAAACTTCTTTTTAAATGTGTCAATACTTTCAAATATTAGGGACTTGAACATAAGACCTATGGAGAGAGGCTGAGGGAGCTGGGGTTGTTTAGTCTAGAGAAGAGGAGGCTTAGAGGTGACCTCATCACTCTCTATAACTACCTGAAGGGAAGTTATAGCCAGGTGGGGATTGGTCTCTTCTCCCAGGCAGTTAGCAATAGGACAAGGGGGCATGGGCTTAAACTCTGCCAGGGGAAATTTAGGTTGGATATTAGAAAGAAATTCTTTACAGAGAGAGTGATCAGGCATTGGAATGGCCTGCCCAGGGAGGTAGTGGACTCGCCGTCCCTGGAGGTTTTTAAACTGAGATTGGACATGGCACTTAGCGCCATAATCTAGTAAACGGACTAGAGTTGGACCAAGGGTTGGACTCGATGATCTCTGAGGTCTTTTCCAACCCAGTCGATTCTGTGATTCTGTGATTACTTCATCTTTAAAATATTTGTCTGATATTCTGGATGTGAATTCTTCTGCAAGAGGCCTTTTGAACAATTTCTGAAGGAGAATAATGTTTACCAAATAATTGTACTTTATTGCATTCCATGAAAAAAATTCATCTAGATGTCTCCTTTTGACACTGAAAATGTCATGTACTTTAGGTGCCCAAGCTCGACTGAAATTCTGCCCCTTGAGTTAAAATGCTTAATATGTCCAGGAAAAGTTGACCAACTTCCCCAGGGACATGCCTTTTAGATGAAACTCTTGGGTGGGAAATTCATTTGGAAATTTTCATATCTTTAAAGCTGAGTTTGGGAGTAGTTCTGACAGTAACTCACAGAAAGAAGAGGGGCTCCCTAGAGTCCGTGCAACTCCATAGTGTGACAGGGCATTTTGTTGGTTTCCTGATGACTTGGGTACATCAGTTTCAGCAGTTCTTGCCATTTAGCTTCCTCCCATGTTAACAACATGATCCATAATGAGTCATGCAATACAATGTTCAACATCCTTGGTCTAGTGATCTGTGAACATAAAACTCTTTTTGGAAAAACCTATGTCAATTAAGAGCAAATTAAGTCAACTGGTAGACTGTGGGATTCTATAATTATGTGTTAATTGCAGAAGGTGATTCAATGTTGGCAAATGGCTCAAAACTTTCTTTTCTTCCACAGATTTTATGGGTCATTTTCAGAAAACTGTATTGGTATTAAATGTATCAAATTTGAGTTGACCGACTTGGGTTATATAATATGTGCTTATTTTTTTAAGGAACTGTTAATGTATCAGTTTTGTCTGTGGAAGTTCTATAAGGGAAATAAAACATAGTGTGCATGTAACATGACCTATCTTGTTTTGTAATGTAAGCAATACTAGGTTTTTATCTGCTAGTTCACTGGCTAGTGTTTTGTGATGTTAAACTATCTTATGACATGCTTATTGCAAGGCAGAACTCCTTAGCTCATATTTAAAACCATCCAGCAAACAAACAAACAAAAATTATTGAAGTGTTCATTGATTTATTAAAATGCAATTAAACAGCAAACAGTGAATTGTATATTTGTGATATATATATGTGATATATATATATATATATGTGTATATATATGTGATATATATATGTGAATATATCAAATAAACCAAATACTCAACACATGTGAATTGGTAAGAAATATTGCAAAATTCCTATGCGCCTTTTTATAGCTAGTTCCAAAACACTATTTCCCCCCACAACACGCACACACACACACACACACACAGGCGCACACACACACACTCGCAGAGTTACATGTATACCTTCTCTCTCAAAGGCCTTTTAGGTTAGAAGCAATCCCCTTCTCTGGGAGTACAAGATGTACATACTCCTTCTGGGGAGGACAGGGGCGCTTGAGCTTTGCCTGTACCTGTACCACGCCCTTCATCCTGCAAGGGCACACACTGAAGAGCAAGTGCCCCATGAGACAAGACACACAGCTGAGTTGTGGGTCCCCATGCATTGCACCCTGCAGTGCCACCCAACTAGTTGGAATGCAGCGGCTCATGGCAGCTTTTGGGAAGGCTCTTGTGGCCAGCCTGGGCTGTAGTTGTGGAGCCAGAGAGTGATATCTGGCAGTCTCATATCAGGTCTAACTGCTACTGCTTCCACTGTAACGTTTCTCCCTTACCACCTGTTGAGTATTTAAATGTTTTCTTTAACTTCTATTCCAGCTGTCTCCTTTTTTGCTTCCAGAGTCTCTTTGTCTCTCTCACTGGTTTTTGCTTAATTCCACTGAGGGCTGGCATCCTCTTTAATATGATCCATTTGGGATAAACCTTCTTTCAGTTTCATACATTAAATTCACATACACACTATTCTCACTTACTTTAAGTGATGTTGTCCAGGCCATTTGCTAAGTGGGGGTTATGCAAACATATGACAATAGAATTAAGAATGAACTTTACCCTTATGAATGATACATATCAGAGATTTTGTCACCATACACTAGACTTTTTTGTTTGGTTGTCTGGACTCTCTTCTACAAAGGCAGAATGCTGGAGAAATGTTCATAGATTTAAAGTAAGAGAATGATACCTGTGTAAAAATGGAGAGCCACACATATGCTTCAAAATAATTAAACCAAATTTTAATACTCAGAGAAGAGTTTTAGATATCAAGAATGGAAATAATTAGAAATAGATTGGTCATGTTTTCACACAAGTAATTTCATTATATGGCAGCATACATCATTTATCCCACTTGCAAATTCTTATGTCTTGACTATAATTTATTTTCTGTAAACTGTTTTAAATTATTAAGATATTATTAGATTCTTGGTAGTGACAGTTACACTTTTTTTATCTCTTGGACCTTCAACTGTTTGATATTGTAATGTGTAATTAAATCTGAAGAATACATATTTGGTTAAAGACATTTATAGTTGATGAACTAAACTTCCATATAATTTTCTCACTAGTAAGACCCACTTAACAAAGAATTTTAAAAAGAATTCCACTACTGCTTTAGTGAAATTGTATCTGGAAAAAAATCTAGCATTTTTATTTATTAAAAGCTGGGGTAACTTATTAATAGTCAATGGAATTATTGACTTTTTTTCCCCTGAAATTGCACTGATTAGGATCTGCACAGGCCATCCTGTTTCATACTATATAAATGGGACTTCTACAAAGATAAGATTCCTTCTTGCAAGAGAAGTTGTGTTTAGACTTGTACTTCACACCTTTTTGGTAACTCTCCGCAGTCTTTTACTCTCAGCAGGACTTATTAACTCAAACATAGGATTGTGTTAACACAGCTTCAAGTTTACAGCTGGATCCTGCATGGACAGCTCAGGGTAGCTGAGGGAGAACTTATTTGTGTCAGACTGAAAAATAGTGAAATGAGAAGAAACCAGTCATTGGCTAATCAACAGTATCCTCTGATGTCTCCCTGTGGAAGGTACCATTTCTGAAACGGGAAAAAACACAGTTTTTCTTTCCTTTGGGGTATTTTTGTGTTAGTATTGAGTCTTTTAATGTTATTTGTTTCATGCTTGATTCCAAGAATAAACTGATTATACTATGCCATGTTGAGAGAGCTGACTTTTTTTTTTTTTCCTGTGAAGGTAAGTGCAGAGCACAAATGTTATTTGTAGCTCAGAAAATGAGATTTTATGAGTTTCCTCTCTTGAAAGTGTGTTGAATGTTTACAAATGCATAAGCTAGAGGTTGATTAATTTTCAGTTGAAGCTTGGGAATTATTTTTCTTGAAATTATATTGAAAAGGAAGGCTTCAGTGGAATATTCTAGAAATGTCAGAGCTGACAAAGGGCTGTATTTCATAAACTATTGGAATAGCCTGCCCATTGTCCAGGAAAAAAAAAAAAAAAAGGTTGTGACTATGGAATGATGGAATGTTCTTGTGAAACAATTTCAAATATTTACACTTCAAAATTTCCGAATTAGGAGGTTCTAATCATGTATATAATTTTGTGTGGATGCATCCACACAAAATTATATACTCTTATTTTAATAACTGGCAGATTTAGAAAGGCTTTTGGAAGGTGAACATATTTCTAGGAAACTTCTCTGTGCTCCAGACCATTTATTGATTTCATTATTCTACCCTGATGCAGGGACACCATGTAGTTTCCACATTACTATGTTGACACACTTAAAACAGTGACTTTATTTTTAGCTCTAGACAATTACCAGATCTATTTATTGATCATGCATAAAGGATGACTCAAGACAGAATGAAATTTTTAATAAACAGGCAGGGGATAGTTGGTGGTTTTCACATCTAAAATGTGAGACATTTTGCCTGCTGGGTGCAAAACTTTACTTGGAAGTTATTTCAAAATAAGCATTTATGAATTATTGCAAGCCATCCATGAAATTCTTACTTTCATATTTTTCTACAAAGGCTACTGCTTTGTAAAAATAATTATTTTTTAAATGCACTTCTACTGACAAGAAAAAATTTCAGCTTTACTTTTAATATTTCTTACTATCAGAGCAACATGAATGAATTTAATATTTAAAATTAGTTTATTTAAAAATTGGAAGACCAGCCTGAGAAAAACATTTTTCTCTCCATTACATGGTCTAGAAATGAATCCCCAAAAAAGACCCACCATAGAATCTATTAATAGATATATTAATGTGCCTATCATTCATACATTTGTAATTTCTCACCTAGTAGTCATACAATAATCATACATAAATACACATGTAACTGAATGACAAGCTGCAAACAATATAGCTTATATAAGATGCTGATAAAGAGTGCATCTCCTGAGGTCCTGCCTCAGCCAGTGCCTTGTGTATATCCAAGAACACAGTTTTCTGTGAGGAAGGATGCTGCTTCAAATCATACTACTCACCAGTCCTTATGCAAACAGGCGAAGTGGCAGAACTTCACCACTGAAGGCTTAAATATTCACCTTGTGTGTACACAATAATATTGTAGACACTAAGTGTAGGTGCCTGATGACTAGCTTTTGCCACAGCTTTGAATTACTCCTTCTTAAATTTGTTTAAACATCTAACTTCTAAATGTTCATGTTCTGCTTGAAAATGTTGAATTATTCTTGAAAATGTTTTCTATTTTCACTTTATGTTTTCAGTAAAATGAGAACAATGCTGCTTATAAGACAGTAATCTACCAATACATATTTATGCACATACTTGGCTGCCATTTTTTCCTACTTAAAATCAGTATTTCTCCATAGAGGAAGTATCTCACAGTGTCTTTACTATATAAACATGGAGATTTTATTTCATAATGCAAATGTAATGCAAATTTAATTATTAATCCATGTTTTAAATAGGAAGTTTCTCTGCTTACTAATAATGTTATTGTGTGGGGTTATTTTGTTTTCTTTTGTTGCTGTTGTGGTTTGTAGGGTTTTCTTGAGGGTTTTTTTTGTTTGTTTGTTTGGGGTTTTTTGTTTTGATTTTGTTTTGGTTTTTGTTTGCTTTTAACATAGGGAAACAGAATAGAGTAATTTGAGTAAGTTTTGAAACACCATCAAATTACAGACAGATTGTAAGAACGTATTGTTGTAGTGGTAAATATCTTGTTTGTGTTAAAAAGTTGTAGAAACACTATGAAGAAAGTGAGATAAGGTCTTCTTATACCAGAGTTTGCCAGTAACATTGAAACTTTGTCCATGAATTGAATATATTGCAATGCATTTCCGTAGAAACTATGTCATCCTTTCCTCCTCCCATGAAGATTTTCCTTTCAGAATTCTTCCAATTTGACAGAATTCATACAGAATTACGGATGACAAATCCAAATTCTTTTTTTAAAAACAATTCAACATGTCTCTTCTTCCCCATAAATTTTTGCTTAACTTCTGTGAAACTTTTTCTGTCTTTTTTTTTTTTTGTGATACCATCTAAGTGCCATACATACCTATTCTGTATATATTAATATCTACATTTAATCAGACTTCAGTCTTCTGTTTTTCATTTTTATTTTTTTTTTTCCCCTAGGAATGTCACCGAAGTAGGACCTTGTGATGCTCTGATTAAATATCAAGTAAAATCTGTCTAGACACAGACACTGTATGGCTAAGCTTATTTGCATAAAAGATGAGAATTACAATACTGACTTGAATCAGCTTTTTTGTTGTTGTTTAACTAACATTACTGTTTATATGGCACTTGCCTCTGCTGCTCTGGTGTACTGGCAGTTCTTGGTGGATTGACAGTAAATCGCAACCCCCTAAGACAGTTTTAGAAGTTGATAATTTAAGAAATAAACTTAGAAATTAGGACTCTCTTGATGGGACATGAATTCAACTGATGGATAACAAAAATTGCCTCAAATATTTACTGTGAAAAACATGAATAAAAATTAGCAGCGTTAGTGTTTTCAGTGACAGTTCAGAGACTTTAGAAGTTGATTGGTATTTCACACTAGATTAATTATATTTTTATTTCATGCAATGACACTATTACATTTGCAGGCAGCCATCAATCACCTTCTGATCTGCAAGTCATGGATCACTGCTATTAGGATTTTATTAAATTGGTAAAGAAAAACTCTGAACTTCTTTGAAGGAGATGACATTTTATGGGGAGAAAGATAATACAATAAAACGAGCTGTTGTTGTTGTCAAGAATAAATGGACAACAAATACACATTTGAAAAGAAAACCAATGAAAAGCAAAACTGATGTGAATAATATAGAATAGTGTTTGTTTTTCTTATTTATTAGATTTTTTTATTTGATTTTTCCTACTTAAACAAAAGTTTTCAAGTATTTTAACATCTAGAAGTTTTAAGCCATCTATTCTTGTCTACCTTTTACTGTTAATAAATCTAGCAACATCTCTTTAAACAATTAAAACCAACAACAATTCATTTAAATTTCTTACAGTTTTGCAATATAATAATCACAGTATCACAGTATCACAGTATGTTTGGAATTGGAAGGGACCTCAAAAGATCATCTAGTCCAATCCCCCTGCTGGAGCACTGGGCACTTCTGAGATCACAGACCTTTTTCTGGGACCACCGACGCATTTCTGGAACAATGTCCTTAATTAACATGAAGAGCGAGCAGAGGGAAGAGATGAGCCACTCTCTCCTATCTCACATGAAAATGAACTAATGTGTAAAAAAACTTCTCACTCAGGACACAGGAGTGAAGTTTCATTGTACCCACCACCAAGAGAGCTACACAGATAGCTGCTGGATACACTGCCCCTTGGAGTGGTGAAATCTTACTTTTTTTCTGATATCTAAATCTATCTCTTTTCTCCTTTTCTCTAACTTTATTCTGGGAACATAAGGTTAATATGATTGTGATTTTTGTTGTTGAAGTCTTGTTAAGTTTTATGATACAGTTACAGACTTTTGCCAAGCCGCTATTCACTTTAATTCCACTGAATTTTTAATAAATTTGTAAGTAAGAGTTGTTCCTTCTGGTTGCTGCACAGAGTGTTCAGAAGTAAACTTGGCTCTCACCCCACTAAGTGGGACGAGACATATTTGAACTTCCTCTTCCCTATATACAGTATCTCAGCATCACAGTATCATGGTATCACAGTATGTTTGGGATTGGAAGGGACCTCAAAAGATCATCTAGTCCAATCCTTCTGCTGGAGCAGGAACGCCTAGGTGAGGTTGCACAGGAACATGACCAGACGGGTTTTGAATGTCTCCAGAGAAGGAGACTCCACAACCCCCCTGAGCAGCCTGTTCCAGTGCTCTGTCACCCTCACTGAGAAGAATTTTCTTCTCAAATTTAAGTGGAACCTCTTGTGTCCCAGTTTGAATCCATTACCCCTTGTCCTATCTTTGTTTGTCACCGAGAAGAGCCTGGCTCTATCCTCGTGGCACTCACCCTTTATATATTTATAAACATTAATAAGGTCACCCCTCAGTCTCCTCCAAACTAAAGAGAACCAGCTCCCTCAGCCTTTCTTCATAAGGGAGGTGCTCCACTCCCTTAATCATCTTGGTTGCCCTACTCTGGACCCTCTCCAGCAGTTCCCCGTCCTTCTTGAACTGAGGGGCCCAGAACTCGACTCAATATTACAGATGCGGTCTCACCAGGGCAGAGTAGAGGGGAAGGAGGACCTCTCTCGATCTACTAACCACCCCCCTTCTAATACACCCCAGAATGCCAGGATGTGGCCACTGGCCACAAGGGCACAGTGCTGGCTCATGGTCATCCTGTTGTCCACCAGGACCCCCAGGTCCCTTTCCCCTACACTGCTCTCTAATATGTAATTTCCCAACCTATACTGGAACCTGGGGTTGTTCCTGCCCAGATGCAGGACTCTACACTTTCCCTTGTTAAATATCATCAGGTTATTGCCCACCCAACTCTCCAGCCTGTCCAGATCCCACTGGATGGCAGCACAGCCTTCTGGCGTGTCAGCCACTCCTCCCAGCTTAGTGTCATCAGCAAACTTCTGATAGTACACTATTCCCTCGTCCAAATCGTTAATGAATATATTGTATAATATTGGCCCCAGTACTGACCCCTGGGGCACTCCACTAGATACTGGCCTCCAACTGGACTCTGCACCATTGACTACCACTCTCTGGCTTCTCTCTTTAAACCAGTTTTCAACCCACCTCACTACTCTATTGTCTAGACCACACCTCTTCAACTTAGCTGTGAGGATGCTGTGGGAGACTGTGTCAGCGGCTTTACTGAAGTTAAGGTAGACCACATCCACCGCTCTGCCATCATCCATCCACCTTGTTACATTCTCATAAAAGGTTATGAGGTTGGTCAAACATGACTTACTCTTGGTAAAGCCATGCTGACTGCCCCTAATAACCCTCTTATCCTTGATATGCCTTGAGATGGCACCAAGGAAAAGCTGTTCCATTACTTTCCCAGGGACAGAGGTGAGGCTATAACTACCCAGGTCCTCCTTCTTGCCCTTTTTGAAGACTGGAGTAACATTTGCTTTCTTCCAATACTCGGGCACCTCTCCTGTTACCCAAGACTTGGCAAAGATGATGGAGAGCTGTCTAGCAATGACTTCAGCCAGCTCCCTCAGCACCCGCAGTTGCATCCCATCTGGACCCATGGATTTATGGATGTCCAGACTATTTAATTGCTCCCTAACCCAGACCTCATCGACCAAAGCAAACTCCTCCATTGACCTGGCTTCATCCGGGGTCTTGGGGGTACAGGGCTCCCCAGGACAGCCTCTGGCAGAGTAGACAGAGACAGAGAAGGCATTCAGTAATTCTGCCTTCTCTGTATCTTCTGCCACCAGGGCACCCACCCCATTCATCAGTGGGCCTACGTTGCCTCTGGTATTAGTTTTATCTGCTATGTATTTGAAAAAGTTCTTTTTGCTGTCCTTGACCCCTCTCGCCGGCTGTAATTCTAAGGAGGCCTTAGCTATCCTAGCTGCCTTCCTATATCCTCTAACAGCAACCTTATATTCTTCCGAAGTGGCCAGCCCCTGCTTCCACGACCTGTAAACTCTCCTCTTCTGCTTGAGCATACCCAACAGATCCCTATTCAACCACACAGGCCTCCTGGCTCCCTTCCTTGACTTCCTACGTGTGGGGATGCTCTGATCCTGAGAGTGGAAGAAGCAATCTCTGAATGCAATCCAGCTATCTTGGGCCCCTTTTCCTTCAAGCAGTCTTGCCCATGGGATTTCCCCCAGCAATTGCTTGAAAAGGCCAAAGTTAGCCCTGCTAAAGTCCAGAGTTGCAATTCTACTTGCTATTCTGTTCCTGTCACACGAGATGCTGAACTCCACCATCTCGTGGTCGCTGCAACCCAGGCAGCCCTCAACCTTTACTGCTTCGACCAGACCCTCCTTGTTAGTGAGGATGAGATCCAGCAGGATCCTGTTATATGAACAGCTAACTGAAAGGCTATAACTGAAGTAATGCATAAATAAATATTATATTCTTTTTTTTTATTTTGTCCTCAAAACGTTTTTGATAAAACATGTGTCTAAGGAAGCCTAAATAACTTATTTAGATATTTATATATATGTTTATTTGGACAAATCCCACATTAAACTCAGTCTTTGATGGCTGCCTTCTGCAATAGGAGTATTGGTGAGCCTTCAGAAGGAAGCCTAGAATGGTTAAAGGAACTAACCAGTTCTGCATTAACTATAAACTGTTGAATTCTGAAAAGAAAAAGAAAAAAATAAAAAGTTATTTATTTGATTTATTTTAAAAGTGTTACTTTGAGAGATGGCTGTCTTGAGGATAAGCAGAACTTTTTCTAAGACTGTGGGGAAAAGTTATTTTATGGGATGTTGACAGAATATTTAGTTGTAAAAAAGGCAAGATAGTATCTATATATATATAAATATATATATATTGTTTTTTAAAGGCAGTATTTTTGGTCAAATTTCTACAGAATAAAATTATTTTTTGTAAATGTTCAATATGTTTTCAAGTAAAAGATGGAGCTTCTTTTCTGTTACATAGAATTAAACATAATTGTGGTCAGAGGAAAAAGAGGTTAGCTTTGAATAGCAAAAAAACTCACAAAACGAAACCATAAGAGTTTTAAAGCTTTGCTCCTAAGATGTCCTCAAGTAAGCAGTTTTAGTTCTCATCTCTGAAATACATTGTCATTCTTGGGTAAAAGAGCATAACCTCTTTAGTTATTGATTCTTATAGCAGACTTGTGAATAAAAAGGCTTAATGTCTTTATTGAATTTTTGTGGTAATAAAATATTTTAACTTTTCAGATCTAAAAAGCAATTTAAAAAGTGTTATTTATCTAAATTAATATTGTTAAAACTAACTTGGCAAATATATAAATCCTTTCCAGGTAATCTGGAACCGTCTATGAATGCTGTACATCAATTTATACATCTTCATGGGTTTATCTAGAATGATTACATGAAGGTGCAAAGTGCTTAATTTGTAAACCATTTAATCCATGCATTAGTGCAAACTAGAAAATAACTAGCTGGATAACACCTTGTCAGAAAAGGCCTTGGGTTTCTTGATGCACTAGTTGACTGTGTGTCACCTCTGTGCCCTGGTGGCAAAGAAGGTGAGCAGCCACCTGGGACATGATCTCTGCTCAGCAGTGGTGAGATACTTTTGGAGTGGTGGGTGCAGCTCTGGGCTCCTCAGTACAGGAGAAATGTGGACCTACGTTGATGTAAGTCAATGAAAGGCAACAGAGATGATTACAGTTTTGGAGTATATGGTATACAAGGACAGTCTAAAAACCTGGGACTATTCAACCTGCAGAAGAGAAGGTTTAGGGAGATCTTATTGGTGTTTATAAATACTTGATGGATGGCAATAAAGAAGATGCAGATTCTTGAGTGGTATTCAGTGAAAAGACAAAGACAATGGATGCAAACTGAAAAACATGATATGACATTTAAACATGAGAAAAAATGCCTTTACTGTGAAGCCAAACAAATACTAGAACAGCTTGCCCAGAGATGTTATGGAGTCTCCACTGCTAGGGATATTCAAAACCTGACTGGACATAGCTCTGAACAACATGCTGGATCTGACCCTGATTTGATTAGGGGGATTGGACTACACAGCCTTGAGGGGTGCCTTCTTACTTCAGTTGCACCTCTGAAACAGGTGAACTTAGAGGCATGAAAGAAGAGATACATGCTTATTTGGAAACCCTAGTAATTTCTCAGAAGCCCTATGACATGGCAGTGGAAAGAATTTTTAAAAGTCTGCATGTCTGATTTTTTTAATATAAAAGATTTGACCTAATGTTTAGTTTGTTATAATCTATTATTAATTATGCTGGACCTAGGCATTTTATAGGCATGTGATTATTGCACGAATTTGAAATAATTAACTCGAGTTTTTTCTACAGCTTATAGTACATTATAAAAATATAAATCAACTGAAAAAAAAAAGAAAAAAGAACAAGGAAAACCTTTTCCTCTATCTTCTTGGTGTCTTCTGAAGGAAGAGGAGGTGGGTCTGCAATTATTAGAACTAGCAATAAAGACATTTTTGGTTAAGTCAAAAACAAACAAACAAACATACAAACAAAAAAAAAAACAGTGGAAAAAAACTCACAAAAACTAAACAACATAAAAACCCCAAACCTCTCATGATGTTAAGAACTGCAAAATAACTATACTAATGATTTGACATTCATCATCAGTTTGCAGCATCTGCTGTGGTAGCTGGCAGTCCACTTAAAATGAATCCCAGGAGGCCAGCAGTGCTTGACTCACAGACAGTTAGCCATGGATATTAAATGATCATGAGAATCTCAGTGCTGCAAAATTCTGGGGTCACTGCTTGCTATTGTATAAATGTGTGTTCGAGCACTGAATACTACTTGTACATAATGAGGTTGAGCTTAGATATATTTAGACCTTTTCTGCCTATTCTTAAGCAAATGGATTTATCTGAGTATGCACAGGTAGAAATGGTAAGTACTGAAAAGGAAACAATACAAGATTCCAATAATTGGGAAAAAAAAAAAAGGTAGTTTGGAATTCTTTTACCTCAAATAGCTTATTAATATTGATATTACATTTTTTGTGAGATTTTGTGTAACAGGAGTGATTTACAAAAAAAAGACAAAAAAGGTGTGAAAATAATGTATTGTTCACATCTCTACTCCCTCCCTTCTTCCCCAAAGCATGAAGTCCTCTTTTTCTTTTTCTAAAATAAAAATCTGCTCCAATTATATAAATGTTATGTAATTGCGTATTTCAAAGAGGTATACAGCTATAACACTGCTAATCCAAGCAGAGAGACTTTTTGATAAGAAAAAAAAAAAAATCAGAATGTGTAACATATTATAATTTAACCATATCGAATACTACTATTTTAAAGATCAGTTATATGTATTATGTACGAGCTGTCAACTACATTTTGGAATTAAAGTATATTTTCAATGTAAAAACTTATTTCATGAAGGCTTTTTAAATTATTTATAAATAAATAATTCACAAATATTTGATGTTTATCTGATTTATTAGAATTTTGAGAAAAATAATTTGGATCTGTATTTTTTTGGTTTAAAATCACTAATAACTAAGAAAGAGATTGTAAAAAGTTTGTGAGGTTTTCTTTCACTTTTTTCCTCAATTTTAGACATAGTATGAAATTTTAGATGAACCTTCTGTTTATATCATAAAAGTGATTAAAATAATCAGAACAAAAAGAGGAATAATTTCAGCATGCTTCATGCTTCTTTGTCAAATAATATCCCTCTTGTAAAATTAAGGTGAATTTAATTCTAATATATATCATAAAAAGGAGATTCTAAGGAGTCTCAATCAAATCACATCTTGTTTTAGCACTGTGTTCAAGACAATTAAATTTCCTATTTTCTGTCCTTGATGGGAGCTGAACAAGTGAGTTATTTTTAAGTCCTGGTTCCATCCCATGCTCATAAAATTATAGATTGAATATTTTCAAATAAAGTAAAAAGTCAGCTCCCGTACAGACTCACTCAAGGATACTTGGGAAGGAAAAAAGAAAATAAAATGTCATTGCTGTCTCGTTTCAATTGCAATGATCCAGAGGAAAGAAAAGGAAGTGGTCTAAGATTAGCAGAAATTCTACTAAGAAAATTCTTACAATATGATACAGTGCAAAATCTACCGCTATGCCACAAAATCCAATACTGTAAATTTGTGTGAAAAAAGTAGCATTTTGGCAGCTTCTCACAGTCTAAACTGGCAATTGAGGATACTGGCAAATATTTCACAGTGAGTATAAAATCATATTTCAGAATGTAACACTGACATCTGTAACACACTACAACAGCTAACAAGGTTAGATAGCAGCCAGTATTTAATTCACATTATTGAAGTTTTGGGGAGAATAAACTTCTGGGCTATTCTTGACAATGATATTGATATTGACCAGTCAAAACAAGCTGCATGATATAGGTCTGACACTCACACGACTGTGTGTGTATAACGGAAGACTACAGGAACTGTTATTTTTTGAGTACTCTTAGTACATGAAAATCTGAGCTATCTTTTCAAATACTAAATATCTTTAGATGGCAAAAGTGCCATTTCTGCTTGTCTCATCATACTTTGATACATACTCATGAGGGCCTGAAGCGTTATGGAGTTCACCATGATGTTTATTTTATGTATAGCAGAATTCTGCATTTTTTTAATGTTTAAGCTGCTAAAATAAGTAATTATATTAATTCAGAAGAAATTAAGAACATGAAAAGGAAAAACAACAACAAAAAAGTTTGCTTATTTATTTTTTAGGAATTTAGTATCTAGAAAGTTGTCCTACAAGAAGAAATCAATAGGTAGCCAGGCAGCTAAAGTATTTGAGTTAATAATTAACGAAATCGATTATAATGAATTGTCTGAATGATGTTTGTGATAAAACAAAAGTAAATATTTTACAATCAGTACTGAATCATACTGTTTGCCTCTTCAAAATAAAATATTTCAAAAAGACTGAAAAAAGGAAGAAAATATATTTCTATTAATCTTGATTGGAAATACTGATTTTAGGGTTATTTCTATTTAGTTATTCCAAAAGAAAAAAAAAAAAAAAGCACAAAGAGAAACAAACAAACAAAACACCCAACAAAACAGCAATTCAGACAGATAAAAAACTTTATTTCAGAAGCAATATGCGGTGAAATGTTTAACAGAGTGGAATTCAACAAACAAATGCTTGCTTTACTAATTGTGCACTTTCATTTTTGCCAGTAGCAGATGCACTTAAACAATCAGACTGAAACTTCAAACCATTATTATGACATTGGACAACAGCAGATTCAGTTACAACACATGTATTTCTTTGTATATTTTTTTCCTTTTTGATGCTTGTCTCAAATTAGGAATATTGAATAACTTCAAAATTTTAAAATAACTATATTCTCTTTCATTCTGCATGTCTTTATGTAGACTTAAACTTTGGTTACTGGACTTCCTGGAATAAATAATTATCTGTCTAAATAGAGACAGAATTTAATATCAAATTCTAAGCACTCGAGTCTTCATAGAAAATCAGTTCAAGTTTCTAAATTAGTTTTGATATTAAATATTGGGCTTTTGCACACCCTAGGCTATATTCTAAATCACATTCAACATACACCATATCCAAGTAGAATATATGAATTAGGGAGAAGTAGGGAAAAGGAGGGTTGTGTCATTGGGAATTTTTAGTCAAATTTGGTTAACTGAAAACGGGTAGAATTGCTGATAATTTGTTTCTAGAAACCTCTAAATAGCTTATAGACTTATTTTTGTTTGATTGGTGGTTTCGTTTGTTGTTTGTTTGTTTTTTATTTTTCATTTTTTTGAATTTTTATTCATTGTACTTGTCAAATAAGATTATTTGGTGTCATCTTAGTTTAGCTGTCTGAAAACTGGGATTCTTTCCCCAAAAAATCTGATTGTTTCCATAGCCTGTTTCTACCTGTGAAGAGAATTAGGCATTTCCATGTTGTGACTCAAGCCATCCGAAGACAAAACTCTAAGGGAGAGAAGTTGAATTGCATTCTAAAGTACCTATCTCTCTGCACCAAAACCAGAGAGAAAATAGCTTCTTCCAGTAAACAACTTTTCATTAAAAGTCACTATAACAGAAATCATGCTCTTGTTTATCTTCTATAAGAAAACCAAAAAACCCTGCAAATATTTTTTTGCTAGTGTGAAAGATGTTTGCACATTACGGAACAAGAACATGAAAGATTCTATATGTTCACATTGTTGTCTCGAATGCAACTTTATGCTGATAGAGAAATCAGTTCTCGTCCTCAAGGCCAGAACCCTGTCTCCCACCTGTAAAACATTTATTACAAAAATGGTCTTCTTTTTTATTGAAGGGTGCATTATCTGTTTGATTCACACACATTAGTTCTACTAATTACATTAGACCCTGGGCATGAGTATATGTCTTATAATTCTTAAAAATAACAGTGCTGTCAAATTTAAGGTAAGCTTGACTTTCCCCATAATAAGGAAAGATGCTGTTTGTCTCTCTACAATATTCAGGAAAAATTATATGCATTTTATATGGTAAGTAGGCACGAAGAAATTATTGTAGTACATATGTTTTCTTGTTTGATAGCTGAATTATAATTCTGCTTGCACTCAGATTCAAATAAATGGATTGATTTTGGAAGTAAAGGACTCAAGTGATAGATTGCAGTCTTAGAAGCTATTGTAGAACAAAATTGGAACATGAAGTTATTTTTAACTTCACTCAACAAAAATGAAGTGCAGAACAATTGATATGAGTCAATTGAAACATACACCTGTTGTATGCACCAAAGTTGTGTGAAATCACATTTTAGGACCCATCAAAGACAAAACCATGATACTTTTCTGTATGCTGAATTAGTTGAATCATGGGTGAAGAAAAGGTGTTCTCATTTTATCATGGGATGTTGTTTATCAGTTGCTTGCAGTGTGCTTATGTGTGGAGACTGGATTGCTACTCCAAAAAGAGTTTTTAGAGAAAATAGAGGGAACTTGTAAAATTCTGACATTAATGGAATCCATTTGCTGAGATTTAATATTAGTAAAAAGCCTCTATCCCAATACCTTGAATAATGATTAAAAATGTTAGCATAATACTTAGCATTCATCACTATTGCCACCTTTATTGTTTGGAAGCATTTAGATGGCAGTTGAGGCATTAAAGTGCTGTGTTGTGCACATATATAATCCCATCCTAGGACATTCAGGTGAGAATGGTTTCCTGAGTTAAAGAATTATTTAGGTAACCGTTGAATAAAATGAGGCATGATGCAAAGAAGCAAGAATCGGAACCAAAACTACATCTTGACACCCTTACAGCATTAAGCCCTTCTTTCTTCCATGACTCCTGAATGCTTTACTACACAGTGTCTTGGCTACAACAGGTTCACAGTGCAATATTTGTTCCTGAAACTTGATTCCACATCTAAGAGTGATATAAACTATGAAGTATACAACTTGCTATCAAATTGAAAATCTTAGATTTAGAAAGGAGACTGGATGTGTAGTCCTGAGACAGATGATAAAATCCATGCAGGAAATGGAGCTCTGGTCACCACACTACTTGTTACAGATCCCAAAGTCTGCCTTTACCTTTCCCTCCTTTCAGAAAAAACAGTGCATGAACTTAGAAACCTAAGTCAGCCTTGGAAATTCTTCCTCCAGAGTTTCACATCTAACTCTTGAATACTACAGGCAACAAAAATCCAACTACTTTTGGAAGCTTGTAGTATTTTTAAATTTGTCAAAGTCAGAAAATATCTGAAAACTACAAACAAGTAGCTAGTAAGCACTTTTCAAAACACATTTAGGAAAAAACAAGCACTAGTGTTCTCAAGCATGTTTAAATCAATACCAGAAATTACTTCAACAGACTAGATAAATATAGATACAGTTGATATAGACAGAAAACTTAGTTCTATATACTTAAATTTCAAGCAGGTTGTTTTTTTTTTTTTTTTTTTGTAACTTATATTTTGCTTCTGTCAAAACAAAAAGAGATATGACTCTAGACAAAATTTAAATAATGGGCCTGCTGTCTACAAAAATACTTGAGTTTTTGCAACTATTCCTGTACTCAGTGATACTTGTAGTTTATTTATAGTTTGAGCTATAAATAGTCGTAGGCAATCAGACTGCAGAGAGATACCTGATCTTACCAACTATTAAAAAATATCAACATATTATTACTACAATTCAAGAACCAGCAGAGAGAATTGTGCTATTCCAATGATTTTATAAAGGAGAGGAAGATTAGCTGATTTGGACAAAGTACATCCAAAGCTCATTTCATCAGCAAATAAAAAAAAATTTGGCATGAATACTCAAAGCAGTACAGTTTCTATGAAATTTAGTTGCTAGTTATATTTATAGTGGTTATATTTTTTATGATCTTTAGAATCAATATTTAAAGATTAAGGGCTTGACCATCTCATAACTGGTCCAATTTTTCTCTATCAAGATAAAGTTGACTACTTAGCATTTTTTACCCTCTTTCTTCTTGTTATTCTAACATTTACTGTACTTTTAATTAGATTATCTATTATTGCCATTTATGCTATTATATCTATTTTCAAATAACTTCCATTTACAGAGATGAAATGTAGATGCTACCAATGTAAAATTTGAATTGCTTTCTCCTTCTTCACAAGCAAGTAAGCAATTGTTATTGATGAGAGACCCAGAACACCTAAATAAAGCATCTAACTTTTGTCTAATGTTAGGATTTTAGAGACTCAGTCTTTGTAAAGTTAATTCACCAGACAGCAGAGAGAAGATGCCTTTGAATATCTGCAGGAAAAAAAAAAATTATAAAAAAAAAATATATATATATGTTTTAATATACCATCGAAGATAGACGCTTAAATTAAAGCAGACTAGATCCTTGAGGGGTGGAAATAAAAAAGTTTGATAATAAGGCTGATAGCAACTGTGAGAAGTTTAACTGGAGATCTAATACAGTATGATACCTTGGAAAATCTTGCTAACTGACACAATTATAGCAAGGTAGGTAAAATATTCAAATTTTTCAAAAATTCAAAATGTCTTTGAACAAGTTCATGCTAAAATAAAAGAGAGTCTTAGCAAAAATACCACTGGGTTTTGGATCAGACTGCTATTGTGTCTCATTTAGAACTAGCTAAATAAATCCGTTCAAGTATTTGAATTTTCACCAGCTACAATTAAATGCATTCAAACATGGAGTAAAGGCTATTTGAAGTAATTAAAAGTGAATAATGTATTTCAGACAAATCTGTTGTGCTTTGGACCAGATTCTGACCCAGTATAATTGATCAGCTGCTATACAAAACAGGTGTATGTTTCAATTGACTCATATCAATTGTTCTGCACTTCATTTTTGTTGAGTTACATTGATTGTGGCATTACATCATTGGGTTCCAACATCTCATGGGTTGCAGTAGCAGTGTTTCTTGACTGTATGCTGAAGAGAAAAGTCAATTTAGTAAGGTTGTCAAAAAAATGGTCAAAGCCTCCATGACTTAACACTTGGACTACTTTTTTTTTTTTTTTTTTTAAATCCCATGTCTATAGTCTTTTTAAAATTCATGAACTTTCCATTTTGCCCTCCAGCACTGATACTGTAATCCCAATGAGCTTTCATGTTATGAAATGAAATTATAAGTTCACATATCTTTCTTCATATGAATGACAGTTCTTTCTCTTTACTAAATACACTCGCAACATCCTGCAACACCCTCGTGTCTGCCAGTTTGCCAAAAAAATCAGTCCAAACTAAAAGAGAATTTAGGATTTGCTGTGCTGCATTCTATAACACCTGTCTCAAACACATTTCTGCTGACATACTTTTGTTGCTCTTTCTCCTTCCTCTTTTTCATGTTAGGAATGTTTACTTTACAAACATATAAATTTTAACCAATGAAAAGATTAAACATGTCTGAAAAGGACATGAGCCCTTGACAGGAAATATTAGCAAGAAAATTGAAATATCTGAATTAAAGGATCTTCTTAGTAACAAGAATATGTGTGTCATAAGACAATGATATGATACACATGAATACTCAAGATTCACAGGAAGGGATACATTGTTCAAGAGTAATATTTTTTCTTTCAACAGAGAAACATGACGAGGACTTAAATCTCCATGACAAAATTAGTTGTTCCACAAAAAAAACTTTAATATAGGTAGTTTTTCTTCAATTACTTTTGACGTCTTCATATCTGATGTAGGAATTTTTATCTAACAGGAGGAAAAAAAAAAAAAAGCACACAGAGAAGGGTTCAAAAAGATGGGATCTTTGTTACCAACAATTTTAAGCTTTTCCAAAAAATATTGAATATGCATTCAATTATTACTCATAAGTTCCTACCTCCCTTTAGGTGCTCCATATCTATCTAGCTCACTTTTTAAAAACTCTGATGGCTGGAACTTTTCTCCTAAACTGTTTAGGAGTTTAGTATTATTTTTGGCAAATGTATACAAACAGATCAGAAATAATTTGGATTTGTTATAAAGAATTCTATCAGGTGTGAGAGGACTCTGTCACTCAAATCCCTCTCAACCAGTTTTACATTTTAAGGGTCTGTTAATAAACAGTGCACACTGTTATTTCGACAAGAAAGCCTCCTTTTTCTTTTTCTCTTCTCTTCTTTAACACTGTAACTGTTAAAAAAGACTTCACAGCATAAGTATACTTTTTACAATATACTACAGCAAAAGACCCCCAGATGCTAAGGTTATTTGTAAAAATATTTGGTGTTTTCTAATTTTCTGTGAATATGTGGAATATTTTGTTATGAATGCAACAAAAAGTATTTATAATTGAAATTCAAAATCATGCTAACCGTACCTTTTTTAATTTTTAAGCAACCCATATTACATTTAACTAAAAGATATGCAGCAACTACTGTAGTATCCTTGGAAACTAATGGATCGGGGAAGTGGGGGAGAAATTACAAACCACTATTTTATACATCAAAGGCTCTGTTTTTTGTTCATTAGATAATTCTGTAGACACCTCAAAATTATCTCAAAGAATTTTATCCTTGGGAACTACCTAGGATAAAAACATTCTTAGATTTCAATCTTAGTACACAAATTTGAAGTGTTTATGGAACCTTTTTATTCTATTGGTGTAGCTGCTGATATAAGCATAAAAATTATGCAAGTGCCTTAAGTCTAAACACGCAGAAGTGAAAAAGTACGTACTGAAGCAAGCAAGCAAGCAAACAAAAAATAGATGGTAGGAAGAAAACATTTTAATTAGTGTGGTAAAAATATTCAGAGAAAGAAATGTACATGAAGACTGCAATTTCTATCTATTGAGGTATCTTGCCAGTATGTGGAAAAGGTCTGAAATTAATTTTTCAGCTAAAAGTAGCTTTGAATAATTTTATTTAATATTTTAAAAAGTATTTCAAAATTAAACAGTAAATGAAATTTTTCCCATAGAACCTCATATCAAAATCCATTTTCAGTTTCCACAGCCTTCCACACAATCTGTCTGCAGTCTTCAGTGACAGCTTCTCACACCACAGACACAGTGAGAATGGAACAGACATGAATATTGAGAAGGCAAACACTGTGTCTGCATGGGCAGGTGCAGTGTGACATGAGCTTTCTCTGCCCACAATCCAGTCTGGCAGGGCATATGCCGGCCATAACCCAGGAACCACGTGGCAGCATTAGCACAAAACTGTGCCTCCTGAGAGGAGGGGTTTATTAATTCAGATCAAATGCTATGACAATAGTTCTGTGAAGTTTCTGTACTGGTACTGGAATTTATACAGCCAGATCTTATGAGAAGCAAAGGAAATGCTCTTTTGCCTACACTCATCTGTATAAATGTGCCTTCTTTCTCCCTCTGTGATATTTTACACCTCATCATACTTATGCATTGACTGGATTTCTGCATTTTGTCACTTTTCAGGAAGCTGGATATCTAAATGGGGTTAAATTGCAAAGCAAACACGGGGACAATCCACTATGGGGGTGTTGTTAAGAGCTATCAGCAAGTTGCAGAGGTCACCACACAATTTATTTCTTAACCAATTTTCTATATACTTATATATACTCGACAAACTCATAGAAAATACATGATTTAAAAGTTTAAAACTTTTTCAACAATAAATGGAAAACAAACAAACAAGCAAACAAAAACAACAGCAAACTCACTGGTGTTCTTTATTCAGATTTTCTGACTTTCTGGCTGCTGCATTTATAACAGTGCATTTTCATTTTCAATGCACCATATACATTTCTGTACTTCAATTACATTACGAGAGATCATCAGGATGTTCTCTCAGTTTCTTTTGTAACCTTGGAATGTATGTATGCTTCTCATCTGGCTTCTGAAGAACCTGAGGAAAAAGGCAGACTTCCAGGTTGTTACTAAGTGACTCAGAATTTAATTAGTAACAGAAAGTTAGAAGATCCTAGCAGCTAGTAGCAGTTCCAGTCCTCAGGCTAATAATGACTTTTTCTGAATTTCTATTGTAATGTGGAATCTGCAACCTGTATGCAAAGCAGGACGAATATTTGGGACACAATCCTCAGAGCAGACACATCTCCAGGTAATTCTTTGATTGACTTACATGTACTGGGGTATCTATCCCACTGAAACATATATCAGCCTCATCTCATGACCTCCTTCAGGTTCATTGTATGGTTACTTTTTTATGTTGTATTTGCCAATTTCTCTATTCTGATCACTTTATCAATTCTTTGCTAGTATGTTTTGTTTGTGGTGTTGCTGAAGGTCTTGTGCAGCATGCACAGGTGCCAATTCAGGGTCATCTTTATTCCTGTTTTATTAAATACACAGAAAGAATTACTAGCCCTTTTAAACAAGCCAAACATTTTCTGCAGTCTTATTTTCCACAGTGAAAGATTAAATTTGTGAGGACACATATTAATGTGTGCTAAAAACATTGTACAAGAAGAAGTTTCTGGTGTATTTATTTTTTTCTTTACCACATTCACAGGCACCGAACATTGAAAATCCTTCCAAACAAGTACTTTTTCCATCTGTCTTCACAGAAATCAAATTACAGTTTGGAAGTAAAGCTGTATATTAAATTGAATTTGCTTTTTGTCTTGGATGCAACAATCAATAATCAGGTTACTATTCAGGAATAGATACATGTATGCATTTATATAAATACTGCTAATATAGCAGTTCTGAGCTGGACAGACCCTCCCCACACACCAGTGGAAAGATGTCCAGTAAAACATAGTAACAAAATGTGGGTTGAAACCAGCAAAAACAGAGATCTGTGTTTATTAAACAAAAAAGTATACAAATGAAGAGAAAATAACTAACTAACTAACTAACTAACTAAATAGACCTTGATTATGATACAACCAATTCTTCTGTTTAAATAAAAGACCTTAAAAGTAGAAAGATGAGATGTACATACTGCTAAAATAATTCTAAAAATTAAAAAAAAAAGAAAAAAAAAAGAAAAAAAGAAGGCAGAAGGGAGTATCTCCCTGAATAGCTTAAAATTTGCTCTCTTCAACAGAGTTGCTAGCCTTTTTCTCATTACACTGAAAATTTAAAATTTGATCACTTCATGATCACTGTGACCAAGACAGTCACTTACCATCACATTATCCACAAGTCCTTCTCTATTCACAATTAACAAGTCTAGGAGGACATCTTTACTAGTTGGCTCACTGAGTACTTGTGACAATAAATTCTCTTCAATGTAATTCAGGAATTTTCAAGATGTGCTCATCACAGGAGTATGATATTCCCAGATGATGTCTGGGAAGTAAAAAATCTCCCATAAGGAAAAGGACTACTGATCCAGAGATTTCTCCTAATTGCCTACAAAAGAAATCATCAATGCTGGCTGGGTGATCAGTAGCAGACATGCATAATGACATATGCTTTGTTTTCTATCCCACTTAATCCTCACCTCAAACACATCAAACACATCACCACTAACTGTAAGGGCTGTATAGTCAAACCTCTCCTTAAGACAAAACTTCCCCATCTCACCTGCCTGTCCTTCCTGAGCAACCTGTAGCCCCTTATCCCAGCACTCCAATCGTGGGCCTCATTCCTCCAAGTCTTACTAATACCAATGATAGGGTCACTCTGGAAGTTGATCAACACTTCCAGTTCATCCTGTTTCTTTCTCATACTGCACGTGTTGGTGTACAAGCATTTCAGATATGCTCCTGAACCCTCTATGCTCCCTAGAGCTGTGTAAATCTTCCCATTAGCATTGCCACCCTCAGAAAGTGACATGCCAACCCTTCATTTACCTTCAGCTCTCCTGATGGTATCCCCCTCCACCACTGATCCTAGTTTAAAGCTTTCTCAATCAGTCCTGCCAGCTACGAGCAAAGCAGCATTTGCTCCTGTCAGGACAGGTAGGTCCTGTCAGGCCCCAGAATATTTTGTGTCTTGAAGACTCTTCCATGATTATAAAACCCTAAATTCTGGTAGAGGCACTAGTCTTTGGCCACATGTTGATGTCTTGGGCCTGCCTCTTTCTTCCAAAGTTTCCCTCCATTACTGAGAGGACTGAGAAATACACTAACTGTGCTCATGAATCCTTTTGCATTCTTTTCAGGGTCCTGAAAGCTCTTTTGATGGACCTTGGACTTCTTTTTGCAACATGGTTGGTACCCATGTGAAAGAGTAGGAGTTCATCATAATCTGAAGGCTGTACTGAGCTGTTCAGTTTTCTAGTGACTTCCCTGGTCCAGATAAAGTTCTCTGATTCCTTGTTAGTTAACTTACACTGTGGGTGAAGTAACAGCAGTATTTTATTCACTAGGTTTTACATATGCTAACATTACATTATGTTTAATATAATCACACTACTAATATTTCTTCATAATATTTCTTTACTTGGGGCTATGACACTTCATCCTCTATGAAGTTCTGAGGTGAAATCTTAATGTCTTCGAACTCAGGTGAAAAACTTGATTTTGAAAGGTTTAGGATGATGCATGAGATCAGTTGAAGGAAGATCCTATACAACTACAAATTGCCATGATTTCAAACAATTTAGCACTCAGTTTTAAAATGTATGTGTCTGATGCAGTGTTCCAAATTACTACCTTCTGTTGCAACACTGGTGTTGGCCCTGCGTGTTTAAGATAAGAATAAAGAACTTTAAGCTGCACTTACAGATGCAGCTGCAGGGGGTGGGGAGGGAGAAAATAGATTCCTAATATAACATTTAAGATTAATTAAAATGCCTATGTGAAAAAAAGTTAGGGGTTTTGTTTGTTTGTTTTCTGATGAAATTAAAATGAATAAAAGAGCATAGAAGTCTGAAATCTTATCATGTAAGACAAATCATCTGTATAGCAGTCAGGTAGAATGTGCTGCTCCTCCCTGGAGTCTGGAGGTTGGAGTACTTTCTTGTGAGCTAGAAGAAATGCGTCTGAAATGTTCCTTTTGGATAGATCATGGACCAGTTGTCTAAGCTAAATGGTGGAACATAAATCCCTTTTTTTAACATAATTTAAAACAAACAAACCAAAATATTCTAGTTCTTTTGCTTGCCTAGCCATAGTGAACTATTTCAGATGTTGGAATATACAAGTATAATCTAAATTATATATAACACTTTGTGGACAGATCATGGTATACCTCCATATAAATTCTACTTCTTCTTTATCTAGAAGAACCAAGTGAGATCTGAGATTTGACAAACCTAATGCTGTCTTTCATGTGTGTTTATACTCAAATGATTAACTGATGGAAAGACTTTTACAATATTTTCCTTATTTTATCTATTTGCTGACAATTTCTCTTCTCTGGTATTAATTTCAATAATGTTATTGATTTCATACCGCAGTTCACAAGTATATGCTCCCATCTTTTCCAGCAACAACAAAAATCCAGAACAGCTATGTCAAAAGTTCCTGAAGCAAGTAGCTATACTTTATCTTTGATGGTTGACTGTATTCAATTCCATTTTCAAAATAAAAACTTGGTTTCTGCTTCTATGCAGTTTATAATAATTTTATTAAGTATAATGACTCTAAAAGCGTTACATGTGTACCACTTGAAATATTAACAGAATGTAGTTGACCAAGAACACTAAGTAATTCCTTTGTCATAACTGTAGCACTTTTTGCATGAAGCTATAATCATTAAACACTGTTATAGCTACCCTAGGCTTTATGTAGTGATTATTTTATTTCTCTAGTATTGTGACAAGGTATAGTTTTTCATTTGAAATAACTCTTGAGAGGCTTATGTTTCAATACACAATGAATATAAGTGAAGTTCCATGTCATGGTTGAGACAGACAAACGACATAGACAAAGTTCTTCCAGGATGAAAGTAGTAGATGCCATTTATTGCCACAAGTGCATTTTTATACAGTTTTACCAATTCATGTGTCTCCTCACTATTGCTTACAAGTTACAGCAGTAACATCTCATTGGCTGATTTTGCTATCATCAATGTTACTCTTCTACTCCCTTCTCTCTCATGGGTACATCCTTAACGTCTCCGGATGCTCCTTTACTCCCATCTTTCTCACGGGTAGGCCTTCATATCTTCAAGGCTAATTTCTGTTCCCATGTCCTCCGTCAGGGAATCCACGAACCCACCGTAGTCCCCCACAGTTCCATTATTTCTTTCTATAAGAAATAATATTTATTTTAAAATTATCTGACTTTAAATGGAAAAAATAAATAATACATTTATTAATTTATTTAGAATTATAAATTTTTAAATAGCATATACTCTCCAGCCTAACTAGGTGATCTTATTACTTCTGAGAGCACAGAAGCCAAAGAAATTAAAAGGAACCCTGTCATAAATGCCTTCAAAACATTAAGTCAACAGCAGCAAAGCCATCAACTAAGAATAACATTTCTACCTAGTTATAACAGTTTCCTCTTCCCAAGTCTGTAATGTTTGTCAAAACTGTGATTATGCTTGTTTGTGAGTTTATCTTATGCCCATGTTGATACACACAGGCCCATAATCAGACTTCTGTTTAGGTAAACATTGTGAATTTTGGAAAGAAATAGTGCATATATTTATGTTTAGGATAGATCTAATGAACAGCACTATGCTGTCTGCCAGTTTCCATTGTGTTCCTTGCCCATTTTTAAAACCATGTATGACAAAAAGAAGTAATATAGGAAATCTTTGACAGTGTAGAAGGATTTTGATAGTGGACATCTAGGATTTGAAAGACCAAATATCTTGCTATAACTTCGCTAAACAAACAAATAATATACAAATACACATATAATATACAAATACACATAACAATTAGGCTGTTGGCTAAATTCAGTTAGAAACATAAAAAATGTTTAATTATTTATATGGGCTGAATGACTTTAATGGTCATCTTGATAGTGCTTCACAGTGAAAGCTAACGATTAATGCACTGTTCTAACAGAGAAGAAAAATAGGCTGAAAACCATTCAAGAATAGAAAAGATTTATCCCTAAATTTACATAAGTAAGCTATGGGATATTTAGTGAAAACTAAGTGTCTTATTTTTTTTTTTTTTTTCAGCTGCATTGTGTTTTCAATATACCCCTGATATATTTTAGGGTTATATACACACATATATATGTGTGTATGTGTGTGTTTAATTATGTACTTATATATAAACATATCAGGGTATATTTAGGTAACTGTTACATGGATCTGAGCAACAGAAGTGGGATTTATCTTACTTTCAAGCACTTACCTAAATTTTCTTTATTTTTAGTGTGAAAAAAAAGAGATAATGAATCTCCAAAATTAATATAAATATATCACCCTAAAATAGATTTCAAGGCATCTTCACAGCTCGAATTCTCCTCACTTATGGACCTGTGCTGACTACAGAGGGAATTAATTTTTAGATGGCTAAACTTCATTCTGAGAAATCCTGCCTCTAGACTCTCAGCACTCAGTCCAGGGACATAAATTATTGCTAAAACTCAGGTACCTTCAATATTATTAATAGTTACTAACTGAGGTTTTTACATTTTCCTCCTACATGGCTAAAGTTGTAGTTAGGCTTTGAAGTCTTTCTATATACCTCTCTCTGAAATAAATTCTCAAGGTCATGGAAAATTTTGAATTGGAAAAAAATCTAAATCCTAAACTTCCCAAACCCAGACCGTCTGATTAACCACTACTTTTCAAATTGAAATAATTTAAAAGTAATAGGAATGATGCCAAGAATAAGGTGACAGTATTTCCTAATGTGATGTTTGGCACAGAAATGACCAGTGTTTTCACTTGAAGCAATACGTAGCTTATTCTGACTGCACACTTTACATTAGGATTTGTATTAGGTCTTCTGTTCAGAAATATGGGACTTTTGAAGTCTTCCTCTTCCCTTCCCTTCCCTTCCCTTCCCTTCCCTTCCCTTCCCTTCCCTTCCCTTCCCTTCCCTTCCCTTCCCTTCCCTTCCCTTCCCTTCCCTTCCCTTCCCTTCCCTTCCCTTCCCTTCCCTTCCCTTCCCTTCCCTTCCCTTCCCTTCCCTTCCCTTCCCTTCCCTTTCTGTTTTTCTCCCTACCTTCCTCCCCTCTTGTCTCTTGGGTCAGATGAAGTATAGATCCAGGTATTGCTTTTATACTTGTGAAAATTGCTGGTAAGATATGCTGCTGCTTCTTTCATTGAAATATATGCTATCTTTAGCATTACATGTTTTATTTATATTTTAATTATGGAAAAAAATAATATTATTATTTTGTAAGTATTTGAAAAAATACAACTACACTTTTTTTACAGACAAAGTGTTTTCTGGAAAATTCTGTAATAGTCACAGTGTTTTGCAGAAACCTTTAATATTCACAAACTGACAGCCATGTGCATAAAAATGATTAGCATGGATTTGAACTCTTGTTTCTGTCATTTTTTTTTTAAAGTGAGATTAGTGTGATATGTTTTACAATCAATTTGAAATGATCACACATCATTTGTCACCAATCTGCATGCCAATACTTTGACAGAATAACAAACTATATCCAATGTAAACAGAATTCTAGGCAGTGATATATCCATACTGCTATGGCATATAAGAGAAAAGAGAATGATCAACTTCTGCTATGAAAACAGAAAGTATAGTTATGGAGTCGCAAATAAAATGACAAGCTGTGACATGTTAATTGCTAACTATCTCTTTCTTGTTAAACACAAGCAATGCTAAGAGATGGTTGGTAGTTTCTAGCTAACATTTCCATTTCATGCATCGTATTTTACTTTCTGCTCCGTCCATACATAATTTATAACCATGTCATAATTTTTCAGTCATAATTCCTTGTAAGAGAAAGAGAAGTCTGAGAACAAAAAAAAAAAAAGTGTATTTTGTGAATTACAGATAAATGAAGAATTTTCTAGAACTCAAGTTTAGACTATGGTCAGAAGGAGTGACTTTAAGATAAAAATTATTTGTTCCATTTTTGTACCAATACACAAAGTGAAGTAACTCAAGAATTTATTTGGTCCTGCTCTGGTAGTGGAGATCCCACAAACATTTTCCACTTGGTTTGAATTGTGATTTTTAAGTCACAATTACAGGTAAGGCAATCATCACTGTCACTTGGCAGATCTGGTTTCCACTTAAATGCTTGGAAAACTGATGTTTTACATGTGGTGGTTGGAATGTCAGATACAATTCAACAATGACAATCAAAAAAAGAACAAGTATAGTAGAAAGAATATGATGAATATACAAGTGCATATATAAAGATGCGTCATGAATATACGGTGTGCTTGGCTATTATTTTTGGTGCTGAGAGTCCTCATTCATGGCGGGAAAGTAAAGCTGATTTATAGGTATTTAAATGTTTTCCTTTTTGAAAGACTTTTAACAGTTTTTCAAAATAATAGAGTCCTTTACTTTCTTGAATTGAGACTGAGGTTTGCAGTCAACAATTAGTTCTTTATCTAATTTATGTACTTCTCTCTTTCATGAAACTGAATTTATGACACACTTTTTGATGCATTCTTTAGATTAAAAAAAGGTCAGTAAATAAAAATAGATTCAATACTCTGCTACCAATGACTGAGAAAAAAAAATAGAATTCACACTACTACAAATGACTGAGAAAAAAAACAAATCAAATTAAATTAGTTGATTGCTTTCTCCACACAATTCTGCTTAGTTTCTACCTTCACAATGGACTTTTTTATTTTATGAATCCAACCAGTCATGAGTTCAACAAATAAATCTTGAGTTTAAAATTCCATTTTTCTAATGTGGATTTTCCAGGGAAAAACAAATAAACAACACAAAAATTACTTATCTTCTTTGTACAAATATCTGTATTAATGAAACAGATACTAATAATTCTTGAAAACCAACACATCAGACTATCAAATATGGCAGAAAACAGGTTATTTTTCACATATAAATGAGTGTTTGTCTTCTCTTTCAGGCAGCACCTGAAAGTAGCTTAACATCTGGTTGTTTAGGCTTTTATAATTAAGCAGCTTTTTATCTAATTTTTCTTTGTTTCTAACTGCATAGAACACATAACTTAAAGCAGTCCCATTTTTTAGATTCACATATATTTTATAAAATTGTATACAGTCTTTATTTCTGCTTGCTTCTGTTTCAACATGGAGAAATGGTCTGTCTCCTCTTCTAGATGAAATAATTTTATTTTTTATTGTTGCTATCAGAGATTGCATTATTAATTAAAAGATTAATTAATAATCTAGCTCATATGTTGCAAGGAAAAAAAATACTTGATTCATTTGGCTTGAAAGAAATCAGGATAGAAGTGATTTATTGATTTATTAATATATAATTAATGAGCAGTCGATGAGCTACACATTCAGGACCAATATCTTAAAAAACTTTGCACAACACATTGCAGGAATTTCTAATTCCTCCCCCAGAATCACACACTTTCCTCCCCTTCCTGGGGTAGAGGTAGCTCCTATAGTTTTTTTGCACATCCCTGATCATCCTTACACCTCACTAATATACTTCCCAGTGGGAGAGTAATCCATGATGTCACATATGTACATCTGAATTGTGAGCACCTGTGTGCCTCCACACCAGCTGGAATGCAGCTACTCACGGCAGCTTAAAGGGTGACTGCTGTGGCCAACCTGACCAGGGATTGAAGTGCCTTCTGGCAGTGTCAAAACAGCTTTAACTGCTGCTCAGGAACTCTCTTCTCACTCCAAAGGTTGTTCCCGCAACACAAATGGTCATGCTTCTTTCACACTTCATTTCAAGCTGGGTCCCTCTTTTCTCAAAACTCCTGATTACTGCTTAATGCAGCTGATGGTAGTCTTAAGAAAACTTCATTATGATAAATTTCCCTGTAGTGTTACCAGTTTTGGGACAGAAAAAAATGTCTCAGGCAGCTTTGGGTGTTCCCTCTCATATTGCTGAGCTTTTCTTGAGTGAAAAGCAACAACTGCTTAAAGTTACTTCTTGATAGCTAAGATGGCCTTGGATATTTTAAAAATACATGGACGTTTAAAACCACAAAGGAGTTATAGATCTTTCTTTGCTTTTCAAACTACAGAGGATATGAGTCTAAGCAGTCTTGCCCTTTGTAGTAACTAATACTTCTGGCTCCAGAGATAAGATTTATTTCATCTAACTTTATATGTCTACACTATAGAAGTATGAATCTGAGCTAGATTTCCCTTATCATCAAAACATTCACTTTTAGGGTATGATTCTTCTGACTTATTTCAGATGCCTGCTTTAGGATAAGATGAATCCTTCTCTAGCATTTCACTTTACTAAGCAAAAATGGATCCCCTGCAGTTGTCTGGCTCTGATACAGGTGTCTAAAAAGAAGATTTTTTTTTTTTGTCTTATCCTGGATATCTCTAATAGTGCTTACTCCCAGCTAAACTAACCTCCACTGCAAAGATGTAAACAAGTAATACAGTCTATTTAAACAACTATTTAACTTATTTTGACAGCTAATCTAGTTTAGTATAATAGCAAGGGAAATAACCAGTTCTGAAGGCCACAAGAAGCAAGGGGGAACAGAAAGTGAAATCAGGTCTGCGTAGCACAAAAAGTGACTGATGAGTTAGGGAGAGAAGAAGACATTATAAAAGAAATTTCCAGTTTGACCTTACCAAAGATTAGTACTCGACTCCCTTACAACAGCACACAGACCAGGTCAAATGTCACTCAGTCATAGCTTTCCTTCTTCCTAGTAAACATGTGGTGATCTACTCTGTACTTGTTGACAATAAAGACATTATTTCTCTAAGTTCTCTATTGTCCTCCTCTTCAAAGGCCTAACTAATGAATGAAATGAAAATATTCCCTCAGTTGGTTGTCGATGTCACTGAGTGGGAACTGACGTCAGGTGGTGTGCAATCATACGATTCAGTTATCTAAATAAAAACATCTATAGGCACTTTGATCCTTTCTAGATGCCCAAACACAGGTGTTCAGTGCCATTTGATATATCCTACAGTATCAAGGACATCTAGAGAGAACTACATATTATTAAAAAACATATGGAACAGATGGGAGGCCCATGTGCTTCAGAAGTAAAGCTTGAGGACAGGTGGGACATGCTAAGATCTCTAAATAACTCCAGTAACCACTATTTTGGCAGCTATATTGTCCCTCGAGTGCTTATTTCTCCTCATAGATTGTTAGAGGATTCTGGTTGATTAACACTACTTTTGATTGAACAAATCCCACCAAAATAATTTTGCCTGTGGTGCTTTATTTTTGCACTTTAAAAGGACAAGACTTTGAAGTTCCAAATCTCTTCTAAATACCCAGCCTGAGAGGGAATAGAAACAACAGTGCCTCTTGGAGCACTACATGTCACACATTAAGCAGAGGTGGTGAGAGATTTATTATGCAAGCATGTTATTTCTGGTTTGTTATTTCTGGTTTGTTGAAAAAAAACTCTGTCATTCTCTAAATATGGTAGAATAATGTTTTTATTTGCAGAATTTTTGTCCTTGGTCTGGCTATTCTAAATTTTCACCTGAAGATGCAAAGTTGTTTGGTTAGTAGGACAAAATTTCTGTCCAACTTCTGAAAGATACCTTACTTTTATCAAGTCTTCTGCCCTGACAAAATAAAGGCATAATCCAAGGTTTGAGTAACACTGTCTGCATTTTGTGCTTCTGAGAGTGATCCTTTTTCCCTAGGCTAAGCGGTGCAGAGGTGCTAATCTCCACACTGCTTAGACTATAATTCCTATGAACTATAGAAAGACCATAACCCTATGATACAGAAATTAAAGTGAGTTCTCTGATATCCTAAAAAGCAAATCCTTCTTTTATGTGAGGCTGTGGGTTTTGTTTCTGCATGTGCTGTTTATTTGATAGATCCAGGAATGTGCTGGATGACTAGGTAGAGTGGAAGGAACCAGTCCTTATTCAGCCCTGTCTATACTGGATACTTAAAATAAACTGTTGCCAGTAGGTAAACAACATTTTATTGTGAGAGAAAAATAATCAGTTCACTACAAGGAGCAGCGTTGAACTAGTATTTGTGAAATGTGCTTGATCAGAAAAGTAGGATCCAGAAGTTAACTTGAGAGTCAAATAGATGAGACCATGATACTCACTACCTTTGCACACACACATCCTGCTCTCTTCAGCCCATCCCCGCAATCAAAAAAAAAAAAAAAAAGAAATATCTTCCAATTGGACCAACTGACACAGGATATGATCACAGACTATCTTCTTCAATGAAGCCTAGATTTGAACAAAGCAAAGTCAGCCCCTAGGCTTCACGTCTGTGTGCTTTTTTATTACTATTAAGCAGTGGCAGCACAACTATTCTGGTGGGACATAATTCTGGAAAACAATCAAGAACCTGCCAGGACCTTTGCTGGAACTTAGCTGCATTTATTCAAGACCAGCTCATCAGTTGAGAGGCCAACCCCAGCAGTTTACTTAAATGCAAAGGGTCACTCTGGCTTCTTGATAAGTGGTTGGGGAGTCCCTCTATGGGTTCTATATTTTATCAGGCATGTATAAGGAAGCTGTTGCCTCTGTGTACATATAGCAGCCAATGCCTCCTGGATGTGGTCAGAGATACAGAATATTTTGTTGAGATGAATGTATGCTGGTAGCACATTCAGCTACTTATTGACATCCTAACTTTATCAGTTCTTGAAGTTTCAAAAGGACTATAAGTTTTGGGAACTAATCAGTTCCTGGGGAGACTTTTGCACATTAACTCTCAGCACATATTTTTTCTCTCTTCAACCTGCTCTTTTTTGGCAACTGTTTCTCCATCAGCACCCATGAGCACACATAAGCACACCCATAAACACCTTCAAACACAGAAAATGAACAGATTTTCATCTAATGGACCTAATTAACAAAAGGTTTATCTGGTATGTGGACAAGTGATTGCAATGCCTGTACAACAGACATCCAACATCAAGAAAATATAGGAAATGAAAACAAAAGCTTAACAGTTTTATATTGGACGTCTGACGATCAAATAAATCTTCTTCATAGATAACATACTGCAAAATTTTTCAGGCACTGGTATTAAAAGAAAATATTATTCTTATAAAGCTCAAAAGGTCAGAGAGAAATCTACTGCTTGAATGCAACTCTGACAAACATAATTCCCTCAGGGAGAGAGTTTAACTTTTGGAAAATACTTGCATTCTTTTATTCGTAAAATCATCATTCTCTGTACAGTGTGTTTGTGGTCTATCCCTTTCATCTCACTATTGGTCAAATTTTTTTGCTAAGCTGCTCTGTTACTCACTGTTTCCTGCCTAGCCGTGAGAAATGATAGCTTAGATAAACCTTTCAATATAGGAACTTATGTATTATTTTTTTAATGACTTTGTTGTTATGCCTAGATGAGCTACTGTTTTCACTTCATTAACGCTGAATGTCAATAGATAATGGATGTAAAGAATAAATGAAAAAGTTTCTTTTTGTGAGATGTTAAACCGTATCATATAACGTATTTGAAAAACATCTGCATCACTTAAGACATACTCTTCTTTGGAGCATTTATAGAACCAGAATTTATTGAAGAGGAAATATCTGCAGGATCTGAATCAAAATGAAATAAATTATTTCAAGAAATGATTAAACAGACCGAATAAATGTCCCTGCACTCCCTGAAAAGAAAGTGATAATTTTTTCATTATTATTATTCTTTCTTTTAGTGCTCATATTTTTACCATTTTCTTGCATGTATCATGAGGAAGAGGACCATATGTATAAAGCAAGAGCGGTGTCCTACGTACTTCAGAAACGTCATTTTCTTCACATACACTATCCAATTGAAATTCACTATTTAACTACAGATATACCATGCAGAAAATAGAGCTACTCTTAATAATCCTTTTCCATGAATATCAGTTCCTTAGTTCTTTTCCTTGGTTATTTCCAAAGGCCAGAGTCAGCCCCCATCTATTACTTCACAACAACCACAAATAATACTTTTATCATAACATGTTTCCTGACAGACATAGTTAAATGTTTTCCATACCGCTTTTCATCCCAAATAATTTGATCACTGTAGGGCATGTGCATAATTTTACAAGCTTTGAACAAGGAAATTTACATGAGCAAATGCAATTTTGCCTTAAAAAAACTATTAAGAAGAAATAAGATACAGTGACAAAACATTACCAGATTGTTTATTGAAAGAAAGTGAAGAAAATTGAAAAAGGAGCCATTTATGCACTTCGGTGTACATTCCTTTTTCAGATACTTTTGGTCATACTGAAGTGAGACTGAATCAGTGCCCACTGCTTATTCAGTTTTGTGTGTCAGGTAGAGCATAGCAGGGGGTGAAATGAATTCATCTTTCTGTCTTCAAGTGAACTAAAAGCAATTTTAGTCTTCCCATGTGGTCACTTGAGGTGCTTGTCATGTTCAAGCTAATGATATCAGGCACCCTTAGGTTGTTTAAGTATTCATGAAGTAATTAAATTCTCATTAACATATAAATAAAAGAAAACTGAAAACAAGTTTAGGAGGCACCTAACATCTGTTCTAATGCTTTTAAGTATTAAAATGTGCCACATACAGGAGGAAAAGTGCATTTTGTTCAGGGAAGTATTTTGCATAGATTATTTATAGAAACTGTAATTAAACTGATTTGGCATATTAAGTAAAGTTAACAGCAAAACATTATTTAGGTAGTTCATGTGTCTTTGCCACCTAAATAAAGAATTAAAAATAGGTGAGGGAGAAAATTATTTTTTGTTTGTTCTGAGATCCAGATAAAATTACAAGAACAATTGAAAAATTACTCCTTTAAAATTAGAGAAATGCAACATCTCACACTGCAAGCATACTTCCAGCTTCTCATCCAAAATACACTGATTTTTTCAATAATAAAATGTTACTAACATTTAAAAACAAACAAACGAAACAAAACAGTTCTACACAGTGACTCATAAGTTAACTATTACATGTATTTGAATTGAGTTTAATGCACAATTGTATCATACCATTGGAGACTTTACTTCAGAGACAACCTTACACTCTAAAATGAATTTGTCCTTACAGTATTAAACAATTTACATATTACTTTTTTTTTTTGTCTAAAAAATATTAGGACAAATACATTTTACATATGAGCAGCATGTGTGCCTGTTGTTCCATACCATACCACTGCAGTTTTCTGTATGATAGAAAGAACCAAATAAACTTTAATAATCTTGAACCATAGTTTGAGATTGAGACACTGGAAAATAGCAAAGGAGATAGAAGTATCTTTGACAGAAGGATCTTCAGGATAAGATAAAATAACCATTTAATCAAACAGGCAGCTGTGAAAGGATGCATTTCTAAGAAGTAAATCTTTCAAATATATCTTTCAAGTGTAATATACAGAATTGATTGTGTTCTTTTATCTTTGTAACAGCCTCTGTCCTTTTTCTTTTGTAACCTATATGAAAATGTATTCTGTAGTGGTATTAATTCATTGTGTTCTTATTGACATAGTAAATAGTAAATAAGATATATGTTTGTGTTGCCCATGCTCTTAATAGAGTGAAATATAGAACCTGAGAAATCTAACATTTTTTACTGTTTATTTTATAGCATTCATTTCAAAAAGCAGTACTTCATGACTTATTCAAATTCTGCATGCCTACCATAGTTGCTCGTTCCTGTGATGCCTACTGAGGGAAACGTATGCCAATTATGCAATGTGTTTGGTGCATGCCGAAAAGGATGTATTGCGAAAATGGGCACATAAACCTACCTGAAAGAAAAAGATAAACCTGTTTTTTTTTTTCTGGTTTTAACTGTGGCAGACAAAAGACAAGTAATTTAAAAATAGCTGCAGTCAGTTAACATTATACACATAAGCAGCTATTATTCTTTTATGTTATTCACTACTGCTAGCAATAGTTACAAGCAATTAGTGAAAATATTCTTCTCTTTATTTGGTTCAAAACCTGTTAATTAACTCATATCAGTACTAGACAACTGTTACGATTTGCAGAGAATAATATTTTCTTAGGCATTATAACTGTAAAAAGAAACAATATCCTAATACAACTCAAGTAAAAAATATATATTCTTATTTGTCCAAAACTTATACTACAATGAACACACTAACTGAAATCTGGACAATTGGAATCTTATACTGGTAAAAAAACCCCATGCAAAACTAATATGGTGAATTGCAAAACAAGAATAAGGCTTAGTTCCTACTTACCTTCAGGACAAGGAAAATAAACATTATGAGGTTTGCTTCAGAGATTTTCTACCCCAGAGCAATTATCTGTGCTTATCTAGGTATCCCTAATGATGTTAGATTATGTCACAAAACACATGAGAGAAACACTGCCTAAACAAACGAATCTTTTTAGGAACCTGAAGATGGGACGCAAAGAAGTAAAGTCTAAGTCTGTATGAATACGAAGCACCAATATTAATATAATCTGGTTTACGTGGGGATGGGTGGTGAGCATGCTGTTGCATGTAGTACTGGTTCTAAGTTACAGTTTATATTTTATTATTATCAGTCAAAACACTATTTTAGCAATCTTCATGAAGAGGTTTTCATTCAAAACCAATGAATGGTGGATCCAGGGTTGAGTTCTGACAGAGAAAAGATAGTAGATTCAATACCTGTTGACCACATTGGTTATGCCTCATAAAAATGTTACCAGTATCATTACATAAAGACATACACACACACATATATATACATATAAATACATTAATTGCTTAGCCATATTGCTGTCTGAAAACAAAAGAGAGGCTAGAGAATCTGCAACTCTCTCTGGCAAAAAATGTTCTCATTTGAGTTTGTTATTAAAGACTCATCTGTTTCTTTAGTGCATCTTCCACTGCCAGAAACAGTTACACTGAACCTTTTAATGACGAAAAGGGAAGTCATCAGAAGATCAAAATGATTATTCAATTGTACATGTACTTTGCTAAAAAACAAAAACAAAACAAAACAACAAAACAAAAAAAAAAAAAAAAACAAAAACAAAAACCAAAAAACAACACCAAAAAAGCTCCAGATCTCAAACACTCAGTGGATCATCTATACTGTACTTGTAAGCTGACACCCTGGCTGTGTTTCAGACAAGCACAAATTTCTCTGAGAAATATGATTTCCAGAGTGAAGTAGCTTTATGTATGTGAGTGAAGCTACTCTACACCACGTGTCTTCAATGTCGTGACTTAATATTTTTTATTACTGAAATTATACAAATGTTCAATTCTGAAAAGGAACAAGGTGTGGCAGTGTATTTAACTCTTTCAACACTTCTTCATGACAGGTATGGTCAGACCAATTTTAAGGACATTACCTTCACATAAATAATAGTCTTTATTTTTTTCAATAAGAAAACATGCAGGTGTCAAATGTTTTATTTCTTTTTTTTCTGTTAGTGTAAAGGATTGGTCTAATTTCAGATTCAAAGCATATTCAATTTTTATGAACTCTCATGAATCAAAATGTAAAAAGATTATTCAACATGTAACTGAAGAGTAGAATCACCTAGCTCCACACAGTTTTATAAATATTTGCAGTTCTTTATGTTAAAAAATTGAAGGGGAAGGAGAATTAGGTTATGGTTTTGAAACCATGGTACTAATTATTTATGAAACAATCATTGTTTTATAGATACTCAGGACCAGCCTACTAATTTGCTTTCCTGTTGTCTAATGGAGCTACAGAGTTGTCACAGTTGCATGTCTTCCTGATATCTGGAACCTTCAATAGGGCAGTTGATGGCTCATTAACACCTTGTGTGCCTCACTATGCCTGTTTCCAAGTACAAACCAAGAATGGTGCCAAGGTGCTGACAGTCACATCCTCCCTTACCTGAGGGCAAAGTGACTTCACCTCCATCCAGCTGGGAGGGCAAGAGGGGTGGAACGCTAATTCGATTGTCAGGGTCCTCAACAAAGGAGGTACCCAGAGAAGCTGAGAAGCTTCTGGACTACGTTGTTAATGACCACAGCCAGATCTGACCAGGCTACAAAACAAGGTCTCTGCCAACAACCCCCTTTGAGTCGTCTTCTTGGAGCAGCAGGTTTGTGAACTGCAGCCTTCCCCTTAGACAGGGAGGTTGTCTAAGGAGACTTCCTGGGATTGAGAGCGCCTCACCTCCTCCTGTGGTGAGTGGTTATTTTTCTCTACTGGATATATGCTTAACCTAGGCAGGTGTGAGTTGTTGTTTCTTATGGGTACCCATGAGTGAGATACCTCTGGTTTTGTTTCTTGTGAGTGAATGTGTGCATGTTGTGGATCCTCATTATTCTTATGTTGTTGTACCCCAATAACCTCCTCAACTGATATGCAAACCTGTATTTTATGTTGTTGGAGTGCTAATTAATTGTATAAACCCTGTTTCTAGTCAGTTTATTTGCTATGCTTTTTCGACTAGAATAAAGTCTGGTTTGGAACTTGTTGTCCCCCTGAAATTGACTTTTGGGGTGCCTCCATGACAACAGTAAATGAGAATGAGGAAGACAAAATGTACAGAAGACAGTGATGGATGACATTTACATTATGAACCAGCACAGAACCTATCCAGGTACTAGTAATGACAATCATTTTAACCTGATAACTTTCACAGAATTTCCTTGGCCTTGTGGGAGACAGAATGAGACAATACAATTAAAAAGAAAATAAAAAATTCTCACATTCAGCAATAATAATATTTTCTAAAGACAACAGGGAAAATGAAAAAGACATAACTTGCATGGGTTTTTTTTGCTGAGTGTCTTAGTTATTAAACAGATTTCAAACTAGAGTTTATTTAGTACTTGCAGAATTGACAATTTTAGGAAGATTATTGAACCATCATTGTGGTTTTTTAACGAAAGAATGGAAGTGATCAGCTGTACCTATGCTTCTTGGAGAACTAAACCAGTAACAACTTAAACAGATTAAAATAGGGTATATAGTTTGTTTTTGTTTTTGTTTTTGTTTTTGTTTTTGTTTTTGTTTTTGTTTTTGTTTTTGTTTTTGCTTTTGCTTTTGCTTTTGCTTTTGCTTTTGTTTTATTTGCTTGTTTGTGGTTTTTTTAGTTGTTGTTTTTTGGTGGGTTTTTTTTGGTCACAATGTTCTTTTCTGAACTTGAATAAACCACTAAGAGCAAAGCATTAGAAGTGCTCAAAACTAGGCACCTACATTCACATTTGATCGAACGGAAGACTGTTGTCTACAGTGTATGAGTTGTTTCAAATGTCTAATGTAAGGAATGATGGGCAGTCAATTTTCTCTGTATCTGAAAAAGATTATTACTTGATATACTAACCATACTAGTTCCATACATTTCTTGTATTTCTTTCACATTTATCACCTATATATTCACACATTCTGCATAGTCTCAGTGGAAAGGAAAGTTGACAGTGGGAGGGGAAGTCTTAAGAATGCTATTCTTCTGCTGGTTTTGTTTGTTTGTTTGTTTGTTTGTTTGTTTTGTTTTGTTTTGTTTTGAATAATGTTTGTTTCAGGTTACTCATATTTAAAATACTATTACCTGACCACCCTGTGCTGGCTACATACAGATAAATATCTTCCATTGGAAAGGGAAAAAACCCTGACCTGGATTTGCTGACTTACATTTTTGACTCCTTATCAGTGAGGCCACTGCTCTGCCCATCTCTTTTCACCTTTGGCTCCCAGTTCACCTTCGTTCATAGGACAGCCTGCCCTTGCTGCTCCCTCACAGGACTAGGTTCTTCTTACTATGTTCAACAAATGACAAGGGTCATTCTTTTTCCCAGTTTATTTAGTGGCAGGGAGTAGATGTTTTTCTTTCACCACATCAGAGGCTCTTTTGTTCTCTCTTATGAGCAAACATAGCAGTCCCCTGAAACCCACAGAAGAGTACCAAAACTAAGTCCTGACTATGATGATTATATCTGTTTAGACAATAAAGTTCTCAGCATTCCTGAAGTACCTTCTCTCGCTTTGTATCCATATGTAAAAGTCTCTCTTTCAGACAAACTTCAGTTTTGGAGTGGTTGCTCCAAGCTGTTAGGAGATTCCAGCAGGAGCTGGAGTCTTGGCTAACTGGGGCACACTCTTCCTCCAAACCTACTTTCAGTTTCAAATACAGTGTTGGAATCCATACTGGAATCAAATGAGTATAAATGTATACAATGAAAAAAAAAATACATAAACTATTAGATTTTTGGAGTTATACTATTTTAAAATCAAAACAAGCCTAAAAGCAGGATAATTCTTCCCTGAAAGATTTACTTTTCACTTACAGAATATTTTAGTTAATCAGTCAAAACCAAATACAAGTAGCTCTGTCGTCCATGTTAGGGACACAGAAATGGCTAACATAATAATGATAATAAATGTGAGATAAGAGACCATCAGTGGAGTAGATTCACAAAAATTGTTTTATTTTGCTTTTTGAGTAATGAATTCAATTTTAAACAATGATCAAAGTGAAATCCTGTATTGAAAATCTTCAAGTCAAGACTGGTAGCATTTGTGAAAGGGATTTTAAGCTCAAACACAAAGTGTGGGGATAAATATTAGAGCAGTTCTGTGACCTATGTTATACAGGCAGTCAGAATAAATGATTTCATATCCCTTTTTGGCCTTAGAGGTAATTTGTCTGTCCCGATCTGTAAAAACTAGAGTAATTTAATAAATTATTTCTAATTTTTAAGAACACGAGATAATTAAATAAGTGCATAGGATAATTAAACTGTATCAGGTGTGCTGATCGGGTCCTCTCTCCTATCCACAGGCAAAGATTTAGGATATTAGACTTTCTTAGAGTTTCAAACATACTGTTGTTTCTTCCCTGATTACAAAAGAAAGGAAAAAGATCATATACACAATCTTTTTACAAGGGATTAGTAGATTCCACTACTGGAACACTTCTTATCTTAAACGTCTTCTACATTAACCTAAGAAATCATTACAGAATAAAACAAATAGACTCAAAAAAGTGTTGTTGCCTCAGCTTGTTTAATTTCCCTCTGTTTCTCCAAGGCTCTAGATGGTATTATAAGATCTTAACAGTTAGACAGTTGTTGTATATGAGGGGATACTGTAAAGATTTCAACCCAAACTAGCCCATGAATCATAGCATAAAATCAGAACAATATAATCATAAAATTATCTAAATGATGAGCAATAGTTTTATCAGAAAAGTGGAAGGCAAAATTTATAAAGTAGAACCAGTGAGGACAAAAATATCATTATCTGTAATTTGTTTGTAATTCTTTGAGATATTCTATGAATATGTTTATTCTTTTTCATCTCCAAGTCCCTAGTAGTACACAGACTGATCCTAAAGAGTGAGGTAAGGAAAGGTAAGACAAGCATGAGTGGAGCACAAATTTCTTCGTGATGCATATAATCCTCAAAGCAATCAACCAAAAAATACCAAGCCTGATAAAGAATTGAACAGAAATTCATACATCCTCTTCAATCTTACTAATGGAATTGGTAGAAAATCTAGTCTACACCTTGTGCACATAAATGAAGGAAAAAGATTAAATGTAAAATTGTATTTAGTTAAAGTCACAGAAGCAAAATCATCCTTCTGATGCTTCTTATTTTTTGTTACTTCCACTGTGGTAAAAGAGTGTCCAACAGTTTTTCTACTAGGAATCTGAGAATTTCTAGTTTTGATCTTAAGTCACTGGAGGTAGTCTTTACTATTATCTTTTTTTTTTTTCTTTTTTTTTTTTTTTTTTCCCTCAGCTGAATAATGTGTCTTTTCTTTTAGTTTTATGCTTGTTTGTTTTTCCTAGTCTATGAGTCTTAGCTGGGGATATTCTAGAAAAATTATTTTTCACCTTTAAATTAATTCTTTCTTGATTTAATTACTATGAGATAAAATATATCTCTTAGGTATTTAAACTGTGTTCACACATGCCATGTACCACAATATTCTCAAAACATCCTTGATTTTCATACAATTTTATTCACATTATCTATTATTTTAAGGTATTAATGAAGGAATGTGTTTAATTATGAATACCGTATAACCCTAACGGAACGTGTAACTCTTGCAGTGAAATAAAGTTATTGTAGAATCATAGCTGCAATGTCATCTATATTGATCTATATTGTAACTATTATCTGAATATATATGGGGTTTTGTTTGTTTGGTTAGGTTGTTGTTGTTGTTTTTACTTATATTCTCTTACAATGTTCTGAATGATTTAAAGGGGAACTTGAGATACATTGTGCCTAAGTATCCAAATAAATTATTGGAAGTTTTAAAATTTTATAGGGGAAAATTTCCCTTAGTTTTTGGGTGTCTAAGATAATAAGTTGCATTTGTTAGAATAAGGATCAAACATCAGTTTCCTCACTTTTCCTAGGATGAATTGGACAATCATCCCATTTAACTGAAGACCTTATACATTAGACAACAAACACTTTCCGTGGACAACACATACAGACAAAAGTAAAAATACTGTCATTGCTGTTTGCTCAGTTATGGGTATATAAAGGTACAAAGAATCTGATAAATGTAGACAAAAACAGTTCCAGGACTTTCACTGACCTGTAGCTTCTGGACGATTCTCGGGAGGAGTATGTTTTTTTAACTATAAAACAGAACTTTTATATATATGAAGCTGATCTGTATCCCCTGGTATGACTTTTAGAGACAACTCAATTGATCTTCTTTATTAAGTATGACTTTGATATATTTTTATTATGCCATTTTGCTTACATGTTATGTTATTATTTTGATATGAATACTTCAGCTATATTAGATTTATGCTACAGGGATATACATTATCATCTAACAGTCTACTAGCATATGTCAATGATCCTTGCAAAGAGATTTCTTGCTCCCAAATGCAGTAAGGGTAATTTCACATTTTGCCTATGTTTCAGGACAGACTACTATCTAAAGTTAGGAATCTCTCATTTCATTAACACAAGCAGTTCCCTTTATGTAGACACTTACTTTATAAAACTTATTGTCAAATTTAATATTTAGAACTCTGAAATTATTAATTGAGTTTCCTGAAACATAAATTTAACTTTCTAAAAAAGCTTCCTTGAAAACAACCACACAAATAGGTACGGAGTGCTCTGACAGTAACAGAAGAGGACATATAAAACTAATTTTCTCATTTTGCTGGAGGATATTTTTAGTTGCACAAACAGGCAGCTTTACTGTCAGTTTCTTCTACAGAGTTGGAATAAAATGTGAGAACGTATTTATCAATCATACACTAGGTACATTTCTAGTGGAACAAAGAAAGGACTTAAAGGAAACTAAAGTAATCCACAGAAGGGAAAAATCAGGTCATATTCCCAACAACATACTATGAAACAAAGGTGTCAAAAAAATGGTGCCAAGATAAAATTCAATGTAGTCATAACTAGTATGCTTATTTTAGCAATTGTGAATGGCAAAGATCGTGATATACCTTAATTCCCTTAAATCAAACCAAACCAACCAACCAACCAAACACACACACACACACACACACACACACACACAAAACAAACAACAAACCAAAACAAACAAACACACAATAAAAATAAATAAAAACCACTCTCAACTTGTACCTCTGTTCATAATATTCCCAGGATTTTGTTCTAACAGTACCTCAAATGTATCCAACCTTTTAAGTGTTGCTAGACTTCATAACTTTAATAAAACATAAGCATTTTGTATTCCTGATTTTTTTCTTCTTACTCCTTATATACCCTGGATGGAAAAAAAATAATAAAAAAAATTTATTCATTCCTAATATGATTTTAACAATTTAGAATTCTATATTTAATTTTAATTTAATATTAACAGCTCGTGTTCATAGTCATTATGCTTAACTATGCTGCCTTGATGGGCTATGAATGTTTAAACAGAGATGTTTAAACTTCTCCCCTTGCTTGCAAGTAGAAACTTCTGTAGACTTAGCAAAGCACTGATGACATGCATGTTAACATGGTACAGCACTGCCAAGCAAAAGAAGTCTATAATCTAGTATTTAAAGAATTATTTTCAGGCAAATAGATGTTGTGAGTTTAAATTCCCCTGGAGTAAAGAGTTTAGAGTGAAGGAGTGTTGTGATCAGGGCGCATATACTGCCTCTGACAAATATTCCGTAGCATAGAGGGTCATTTACTAAATTAAAAATAGTCACCGTAGGTAAAAATTTTGAAATACAAAACCTTAGTAGGGTTTTTCTGTAGGGTCTATATAACAACACTGAAAGGGAGGTTTGTCTCCTACTCTGATGTTATTTACATTCTTCTCCACTGAGAGATTATACCAGTATTCTTACATATTTTACATTTTGTACGGAACACAGCATACATTTACTGAAATAAATGAAGTTGTATTTTTATGACATTACTCTTCTCTGACATTCTGGAGGGAAAAAAATAATCAGTAATATTGATAATGTTAATGATTCAACAACAAAAAAAAAGCTTTAAATGAATCAAGTAGATATAATTATTTAATCAGCTAATAAAAAGTCATTTTTAATGAATTGATTTTTGCAAAAGGGATATAACAATTCCTATGTTTACATTGTTTTGCACTCAGACTTCTACAGACCTTTTGTGCTTTCTCTCCTCCTTTTCCAAGAAAATTTAAACTCTCTTATATTTGCAGAAGGTCTGTAGGACTGGATAAAATTAAACGACTCAAGCAATAGGAATATATTTTTTCCCTGTGAAATTGCATTCTTATTTGGTTTAAGATGTAAAACATGAAAAAAAATTGAGACAGTAACTAGGCTGCAATCAAACTTCATCACCTTAGTACCAGAAAGGCATAAAGTACTTGTCACTTAAGTTCCTCAATAAAAAGATTCTCAGATAACCAAACAACAGTAGCATAAATCTTTGTGTATTAGGATTTATGTGACCTAGGTAATTTGTTTGTTAGGCACACCTAAAGTGGACTCGAGAAGAGCTTGCCTACCTCAAGGAAAGGTACCTCAATCACGTTCTGATCAGCCTTCTTTGGTGCAGAGGCATACTGCTGGCTTACATTCGGCTAGGTCCACCAAGTCCACCATTTTCTCCCCTGAAAAGCTATTTATTGTTGCATTGGCTTATTCCTCCCGACGTGCAGGACACTGCATTTCCTTTTATTTGACTTCATTATGTTTCTCCTAGGTCTCTTTTAGTAGCATTCCTGCCCTTCAGTATATGGAACATTTTGATGAGTTTACTTTCATCCTCAAGCATGCTAAGTCTGCATTCCATTTCACAGTTCAGGCTGTTACTAAAGACATTAAACAGTATTGAACTCAGTATTGACCCATGGGAAAGATAATTGATTTCTTACTCAACAGGCTCCCAAAGCCTGTTTCCCAGCCAACTTTCTATGCAACTTATTTCACCACTTTGGCTATAAAGATACTATACGAGACCTTGTTGAAGACCTTGATAAGTCAGAGTATCCAACGTCCCTGTAGGGGAATGTAGCAGATTTGGCGAGGAGGTTAGCTAAATGTAAATACGCTCAAGTGAGAGAGAGGTAACTAAAATAAAACTTGCTGTTTGCAATGCATTCTTGGCCTCTGGCTCTTTTTGCGAAGTGCCTGCGTATGTGTACACAATCCGCTCCTCTCCTTTTGTATGCAAAACTAGTTGTCCCATAACTGAAAGCTATCAGGTTTGTCACATATGATTTCACTTTGCTTAATCCAGTCTTATTGTCCACAGTTCTTTAGGTCCTTGCAAGTGGCCTCCAATATATGTACTCTATGACTTTTCTTCAGACTGAGGTTAAGCTGACCAGATTGTAGCTTCTCTCATCATTGTTCTCTTTAAGATAACCAAAAGATTATACGGCATTTTTTCTTTCAACAGCATTTTACACCTTCCTCTTCTCCCTGGAATGTACTGTATCTCATTCCAACGACTTTTGTACATCCAATTCAACTCAGTGGTCCCTGACAGAATCCTTCTCCACCACAGGGAATGCTTCACTCCCCTAGAATCTCACACCAGGATCAATGACCTTCAAGGTCTGAGGACAAAACTTAACAGTAAAGATCAAGGCAAAATCTTAGTCTTTTGTATATTATTTCTTGCTAATCCTTTGACCTATGATTGCTGCTGCCAAGTCTGCGATCAGTCTTCATACACTGAACGAATTATACTTATTTATGAGTAACAGGTGCAGATTAGCATCTTCCCTAGCTGGCTCATCAGTCAGCTGAATCAACAAAATTTCTTTGATGTTCTCGAGACATCCCCCTTTCATGTTACACTTCTAGCAGATGGCATCATGATTATAGTTTCTTATGAGAACCAAGGCTTGAAAATGTGAGGCTTTGTCCATTTGCTGAAAGAAATTTTCATCAGTTTTTCTTGACCATGTGGTATGTTGCAAATACTTACCATTATGTCACTTGTCTTAGTTTCTTTTCTGATCTTTCTTCTCACTGTTCTGATGTCCCTTTGTGTCTTAAGGTTGACAGCACATCTTCCTCAAGCAGAAAGGTAATGGTGTCCCTGCTAACCCAAGTTCTTCACTAGGGGGTGTTCAATGCTGGCTGTTGAGGGTTTATTTCTTGTTAGATTTTGGGTCTGCTTGGAGTAATTTTTGTACATTTTATCATAGTCTAATTCTTTTTCATAGGTTCCTAGCTAAAGTTTGAAAGATGCACAGTAGCCTTCCTCTGCCTCAGATGATAAAAGCTATTGTTATGCTGTGACAACATTAGGATTTCGTTCCACACATGGTATTCCCAGGACTTAAGACACAAAAGGTCAGGCAATAGTCACATACAAAGCTTAATGTACATGAGTGGTGGAGAAAAAATACTATTTTCTAGGCTGAAATGGACATGGATATGTTAAAGCTAAGGAAAAAAAAATCTTGAACCAAAGCTACCATCTTTGGGCTTCCTCCAAAAAAATATTTAAGTACTTAGGTGTTGCAGGGTTCAAATTCTGAACTTGGGCTTCCAAAAAAATCACAGCTGAGAGTCAAGATTAATTTCTTTTTTTGGTGTTTGGTTTGAGGTTTTTTTCAATCAATATAGATAGAATAATTGGTTCCTGAAGGTTTTGTCTGGGGTTTTTGGATAGGAATGTTTTTTTGTTTGGGTGGTGGTTTTTTGTTTTGGTTTGGTTTTGGTTTTGTTTTGTTTATTTGTTGACTGGGTGGGATGTTTGTGTGGTTCTTTGTTTTTTGCATTGTTTGGGGTTTTTATCCTTTTTGTTAGTTTTTGGTGGGCTTTGTTTTGTTCTTTCTTTTAAGGTAGGAAGGAGGATGAAATAAAGAAAGGGGATTTGTTTGCTTGTTTGTTTGTTTGTTTGTTTGTTTCCTTCTTCTAAAATACCAGAGAGGAATGGAAGGAAGATGTAAAAGAGGGCAAGAGGGAGATAGGGAAGGAGAGAGACGAGAAGGAATCTGGCAGGTAAGCAGGGACAGAGGAAAATAATATAATAAGAATTTACTGATGGGTTGGACAAATGCTATATTAATCCCAGTGTCCCACTACCTGTATTTATCAGTAGGATTTTCTGAACAGTATGTTAGCAGTGTGTAGTCATCTATTCATATGTTTCTGCTGTCACACAAACAGCTTTCCAGGGTTTGCATTTAAAATACATAAGAAATCAGTGTCTTTGCATATGTTGTAAGGATTTCACACTGTCTCCCTCTCTTCTGGGAAATGCCCAAGACTCGGAAAGAAATCTTGAATTCTAAATTACTAATTTCAGCAGAATCCTAAAATCAGATTTTAGTATAATTTGTTTTATAAGTTTTAAATTTTTTCATTTGATAATTATTTTTTAAAATATATGCTTAATTTGTGTCCATCTACTCCCACATGACACAGTGAGACACTATTCATTGTCTAGAAATGAAAACTGCAAAGAGCTAGCAAGCTAAGTACACAGAGGCCAAAGAGTCATTTCCGTGGCAAGGGAGATCATGAAAGAGCATTTGGAACAGCTCCTTCTTCCTGCTCATGTTTCCCTTCATTGTTTAATGGTTTTCCAGTTGAAGAACTGAATGATAAGTAGCTGGCTTGAATTTTAATAAGAGCTCTATGACAACAATGTTGAAAGCTTCATTGCTGTGTGATCCTAATCACAAAAAACCTTCAGTGTTTAGACTGTCATATAAATAGTTATTGCTACAAGATATTTTAAACCCACTGTTATTAAGTACACAGTTTAGAAATTTTTCTTGGAGAAATAAATCAGGATTGAAGTCAGAGCTCTGAGTGCTGGCATTGAAACAAACTGGCAGGGGCTGTGCTGTTCTAGTTTCATACTGCTTTCACCAAAATGGTCTGAGTATTTTGTATGTCCTTGAAAATTGCATTGATACAAATAGTCAAATCCAGTAAAGGATTTAAACATTTATTTTGCCCTAGGTCAAATATTGTGATCTAGATTCCCCTAGTAAGTCACTACATAACCCTATGGGTACTTACATTCTTTTGAATTTATCCTTGATGGAATTAAAATTCTACACATGTCTCCAGTAGGTTTAGTCTTGACATGTATCAAATTGTTAAGACTCTGTCATGCAGCTGAACCTGATCACAGCCAAAATTATAAAGAAAGTTCATTTCACAAAACCATCACAGGATATAGAATGGTTTACGTTGGAAAGGACTTTCAAAGATCTGTATTTCCACCCTGCTGCCATGAACAGGGACATTTTTTACTAGATCACATTGCTCAAAGCCCTGTCTAATGTGACCTCGAGCATTTCCAATGATTGGGTATCCACAGCTTCTCTGGATAATGTGTTCCAATGTCTCACAACCCTCATTGTAATAAATTTCTTCCTTGTGTCCAATCTAAATCTACCCTCTTTCATTTTAAAACCTTTACCCCTTGTTCTGTCATTACAGGCCGTGCTACAATGTCTCTCTTCATCCTTCTTACAAGCCACCTTTACATATTGAAAGTATGCAATGAGGTCTCCCTGGAGCCTTCTCTTCCCTGATTGAACAACTCCAACTCTCTCATTCTGTCTTCAAAGGAGAGGTGTTCCAGCCCATGATCATTTCTGCAGCCCTCCTCTGGACCCCTTCCAGCAGATCCATGTCTTTCCTGTACTGTGGGCTGAGAGTTTGACACAGTATTCAAAGTGGGGTCTCACCAGAGCAGAGGGGAAGAATCACCTCCCTTGACCTGCTGGCCACACAGGTGGCTTTTTATGCAACCCAGGATACAGTTGACTTTCTGGGCTGCAAGTCCACATTGATGGCTTATGTCCAGGTTTTTACCAACCAGTACCCCCAGTCCTTCTCAGCAGTGTTGCTCTCAATCTCTCATCTCCCAGCCTGTATTGATACCAGGGTTTGTCCTAACCCAGGTGCAGAACCTTGCACTTGTCCTTGTTAAACCTCAGGAGGCTGACATGGGCCCACTTCTTGAGCTTGTTCAGGTCCCTCTGGATGTCATCCCATCCCTCAATTGTGTCAGCTGCACCACTCAGCTTGATGTTGCTTGCAAATTTGCTGAGGGTGAACTCAATCCCACTGTCTATAATCACTGATTAATCTATCAAACAACACTGGTCACAGTATGGACCCCTGAGGGACATCACTTGTCACTGATCTCCATCTAGACATTGAGCAATTGACCACTACTGCTCTGATGTAATTTAAAGTCAAACACGCTAGCTTAAATCACAGGTATTATAAACTAGTGTAGATAAAGGAACATCATACAGCCTAGCTTTCAGCATAGCTGTACAGAAAATAATTATCTTAGGCTCTATTACTAGATACTCTTCACAAAACTTGTTGTACAAGAGTGTACACTTAATACATATGGAACTTCAAGATGATTCACAAAGCGGATCTAAAAATGGTAATAAAGTTCTAGAGTTATCCAAAATAAAATGTTGAGAACAGATCTACACTTCTATCTTCAGCACTTAGTGACTCAAATTTCAGATTGAGCAAGTCATCTCTATTAACTGATATCTACAGTTTTTAAAACAGAGATGTTAACATCCAGAATGAAAATTTCAGATTGAGCATGTCATCTCTATTAACTGATATGTACAGTTTTTAAAACAGAGATGTTAATACCCAGAATGAAAAGAGGTTACCCTTTTAGAAACAGTAAACCCAACATTTCAGGAAATAATTTTTTGTAAAATATAGGATGAACCCAAGTTTTTATCTCAGCTTGGCAAATGTTAACTCACTTCTGATTTCAAGAAATTTGTATCTACTGCTTACCACAGTATTTTAGGTTAAAATGGATCAGGTGTACCTGAAATCAGGTCTGCTAAAGCTGTGTGTCTGCACAGAAATGATAATTCAAGATCTGCTGTTCCAGGAAGAAAGAATCTTAACTACTGAATCTTCATGCATAGAGCATGAAAATATTCAGTTTCAATCTTGAAACCTGAAGCGTATTTGTATTTTACCCAGTGACTGTGTCATTCAGAATGTATGGACACAGACTGAAGTCTCTGCCTTTTAGCTGAATAGTTCTGTTGTTTTTTTTTTCCCTTCTCTTTTTTCCTATCCTGGATGAATCTTGTTTTGTTTTATTTGTACTCATGGAAAGCCTTCAAGAGTAAAGATAAAGAACAGCTTCAAATGGTTACCAACATATCCTGCAATGTAATTGTTAAGAAGTTTTATTTTGAGGTTGAAAATGGAATTTTAAACTTTTCAGACAGCAACTGCATATCCATGGTCAATGAACTAAACACTAGAAACCACCACTCTTATCTTAACAGAAACATGAAGCCTGTACTTACCACAGCACTTGAAGCTTTGAAGGCCAGTTAACTGAAGTTACCACCCTAGGATCTCAAGATGAGTCAGTATAGAATAGAATCATGGAATCATTATGGTTGGAAAAGACTTTCATTGAGTATAACTGTCAACCTAGCACTGCCAAGTCCACCTCTAAACAGTGTCACTATGAGCCTCATCTATGCATCTTTTAAAAACCTCCAGGGATGGTGACTCTACCACTTCCCTGGGCAGCCTGTTCTGATGCCTGACAACTCTTTCCATGAAGAAATTTTTCCTCATGTTCAATCTAAACCTCCCCTGGTGCAACTTGAGGCCATTTCCTCTTGTCCTATCACTTGCTGTTTGGGAGAAGAGACCAACATGCTCCATGCTACAACCTCCTTTCAGGTATCCAGGAAATGTTAGCATGCAACATACACAGCATATTGTCATTTCTGCATTCTGGTACAGAGTAACCCCCAACTAAAAGGTGGGATGACAGCACTGTTAATATGTCTTATTGAAGCTGTGCCCCCAGAGAGAACACAGAATTCATCTTGTTTAGATGTATATGAAGGATATACTAGCCAATCTTTTTCAAGAGAACAGACAGTAGAAAATATGCATTTGGGTCTTCTAAAACACTGATCCTAAAATCTCCAAGTGTTGCAGTTAGTAGATTATGTTTTCAGGGCAGTTTTATAAGTAGATTATCTATAAACTCAGAAAAACAAACAAACAAACAAACAAAAAACTGTCTCCGTATCTTCAAACATATTTAAAAGACAGGTGCTATAGCTTTTTTATTTAATTTTTATTTTATAGTTTTATATTTTATGAGGGCTTGATTCTGTTCATGAGTAAGGAACGTGTTTTGCCTCAAATAGACTTTATATCTCAAAGACAGTGTTACACCACTTAATTTCTGGTTCTTAACAGAGCTTGTGCACAGATTCTGCACTGTTGAGTTTAGGAAAAAGTTGTGAAAGCAGACTTTCCTGTATTTATGGAAAATGCATAATTTTATTCAATCCTACAAATTTTAGTGTATTCTTGGTTAGCAAATTCAGCACATAGTTTCCAGTTTTCAATTCTGTTGTTTCAATATTAGGCTTCTAAAAAAAAAACCACTAAAAATAAAAAGGAGACTAAAATAGGACACTGACAGAGAAGGGGATATAACACCAGAGGGACTGACTTTACCCAGGCTTTTAACATTGTCTCCCATAACTTCCTCAGAAAAAAAAAAAAAAAAAGATGAAGTATGAACTAGATATGTGTATAGTAAGGTGGACTTAAAACTGGTTGAGCTGACTTAGAGAATTATATTCAGCACAAAGTTTAGCTGGAGGCCAGGCAGCAGCAGTGTGCCCTAGGGCTTAATACTGGCTCCAAAACTGTTTAATATCTTTACTAATGACTTCAGTGATTGAGCAGAGTACAGCTTCAGACAGTGCAACACAAGGAGGAGTTACTGACAGACCAGGTAATTGTTCTGACATTCAGAAAGATCTTGATAGGCTGGAGAAATGGTCAGAGAATAATGAAATCAAGTTCAACAAAGGGAAAACAATGGAGGTTTCCAAGATGTGATTGGACAGAGTGTTAGACAATCTCATCTAGACTGTCTTTCCCACAAAAGGTTGGACCAAAGGATCTTTCAAGGTCCCTTCCAGCCCAAGCCATCCTGTGATTCTATGACATGCAACATTCTGCACCTGATGGGGACTACTGCCATGCACATGTATCCTGTTACACAACGAGTTAGCCGTGAGCCACCTGTGTGCCCTTGTATCAGAGAAGGCAAATAACCTTCTGGGCTGTGTTATGAGAAATGTTGTCAGCATCTCAAGGGATGTGATTCTTCCTTTCTACTCAGCACTGGTGAGACACAACTGGACTGTTGGGTGCAGTTCTGGGCTTCCCAGTATCAAAGAGACACAGACATACTGAAGAGAGTAAACAATGGGCCACAAAGATGATTAAGGTTTTGGAGCATGCAACGTACAAGGATAGGCTGAGAAAGCAGGGACAACTCAGCCTAGGGAAAAAAAGGTGTAGGGGGATTTTATCAGTGTTTATAAATACCTGACAGTTAGGATTAAAGAAGAGTCAAACTCTTTTGATCGGTACTTAGTGAAAAGATAAAGGCAACGGATACAAATTCAAATACAGGAAATTCCATTTAAACATGAGAAAAAAAAAAATACTGTGAAGGCAATGACATACTAGAATAGGTTTCTCAGAGAAGTTATGGAGTCTCCGTTCCTGAAGATATGCGAAATCCAACTGGACACAGACATAAGCCATATACTCAAGTTGATCCTACTTTGAGGAGGGATGTTGAACTAGATGATTTCCAGAGCTGACTTCCAACCTCAAAGATTTTGTGTACATACAACATTCTGACATTAGATTTAACAGTTAATCCATTAAACAACCTCCCTAACTAGTTTCAGTAATTATTCCTATATTCTACTTACAAGCAGGCAACAATCTGTAAGAAACCACATGACTTCCCATTTTTTTCCCACACAAAATTAAATCTTGCAGATGGTTTTCTTTTCAGTACTAGTTTTTCAACAGTGAACTCTAACCCAGAGTATCTGCTTCAATTACCAGATATCAAATCTTTTAAAATACCAATTCCTCATGAGGTGTGACTCTGTCACCTCCTGCTCATATCATAATGACTGAAGAAGTCTAATGAATGAACATGAAAGTGTTCTTTCATTATAAATAAAAATTACAGTATGTTTCTAACACCAAAACTATGTTTTTACTAGATTTTTTCAACTGATGTGGCATAAGCTAAGTGATTAGATGAAATTTTATGTTAATAGAACATTGTAACAGAATACAATGTATATAAAAAACCCATGTGTAACCTACGTGCATTCTGATGGCTTGTAAAGTCTACAGCAGAAATTGTTACTATATGTAACAGCTTAGTATTTTCTGTGTTCTACACATAATAGAAACTTGTTTAGTGTGGCAAGACAGCTGAGCTTTCTTGCGAGTACATACTTTGAAGAATGAGATATGCTCTCTGCTCCTTTGCCTCTCACTTTGAATTGTTCCCAAATTCAGCTTCTCTTCAGGAATAAGAACTAATTAGTATGCTGGTATGCTTTCAGTTTCATGAGCATCTGTCTGGTTCTCTTAAAATATCCCAAAGGTATTTCCCAATTCCAGATTTTGCATCATTTCTTCTATTCCTAGAAGTACTTTCTTTAATACTTAGCCCCTAAACACTACTTGGTAATGTTTTGTGAGTTTTTCATTCACTCTTTGGCATGTGAAGACCTTAATTATATCCCTATGAACTTTTGGCGTTGATCCAGATGCTGAGGAAAGAAACAGCAGCAAGTTCACTTAAACAACACCTCTCATGGAGAAGCAGTAGTGTGAAAAGTCATAACTACCTTTTGCCTTGTAACTCTGTATTAGGAAAGCATAGTGAGAATAATTCTGTTCACAGTTATGGCACTGCAGCACTAATGAGAACTGAATTTAATCTCACAATATTTGGATCAGAAAGAGTGTGTTTGCATCTTCTTAACTTGTTCATGTGATGATAAAGTAATAATTACATCAATAATAAAATGGTGTGCTTAAAATATGTTGTACAGGAGTTTGATAATGTATACATTCTTCACATGCATATAAACAAGTGAACTTTGGCTAGCTCTTGTGTGCACATGCAGGAAAACTGAAATGAGCTTGTGCTACTAGGGTTGATGAGTAAAACTATATTAGTTGTGCATATGGGGTCCTGTTCAAACTTAATTTGTATCAGCATCTGCAAAAACTGATGACTTGAGGAAGAGGTTAAAAATATGGTTCCTTTCTTGGCTCTGCAGAGAGGTTGTCACTTTGAAGGAAGAAAACACTGCAAATTTTTAAATGACACAGGCTACCATAATTCTGCTTATGTGACTTTTAGGTAAGCCCACCTGCCTACCATGTGTTGCGGTTTAACCTGAGCTAGCAATACAACCACGATAGCCATTCACTCACTCCCCCCCAACTCCCACCCCTGAATAGCGGAGAGAATTGAAAGGGAAGGCAGAAACTTGTGGATTTGAGATAAACACAGTTTAATAAGATAACAAAATAACAGTAATATACTACTACAATAATAATATATTGAAAATGGAAAAAAATATAAAATAAAAAGATACACAATGCAATTCCTCATGAACTCTGTCTACACCAAGTAGCCCATCCCGGGAAGCAGCACCCTGGTCCCAAACAGCTGATCCCAGGGACAGAAGAGAGAAAAAGGAAGAAAAGCCCAGACACCTCTGAAAAAAGCACGATGGCAAAAGACCAATCTAAAGAAAGTCCCAAACAGAACTCCCCAAAACAGGTCTCCATCCTGACTCTGAGCTGCTCCAACCCCAGCCAGAAGATCCGGACTCTCATTAAATATAAGGCATGACACTAATGACATGGAATATTCTTACTGATCAGTCTGGGTGTCAACCAAGGTCTGCCCCATCTATGCCACCTTCCCAGATGCCTCATACCTGTGGGCAGAGCTCACAGGCCTTGGGTCTCAGACCCACAGTTAAAAACATTAATTCTGTCCCAGGGTATTATCTTGTTGCTCTCAAAGTAAATTCAAACAACAACCATGCTAACTATGAATAATAAAAGTTTTTAACTGCATGAGGAATATTAGCTCATTTTCAGTAAAAGCAGTACTCTGTGAATCTCCTTGGATTGCAGGGGTGCAACCTGTGTTCACCATGGTCTTCACCACAGGGAAATCTCTGCTTCAGTATCTGAAGTGCCTTCTCTGTCTCATTTCTCACTGACCTTTGTGTCTGCAGGGCTGTTTGTCCCACACATTCTTATTCCTCTCTCACAGCTTCTGTGCAGCACTTTTTACTCTTCATTAAATATGTTATCACAGAGGTGTTACCAATGTCACTGGTGGACTCAGCTTTGGTTAGTGGTGAGTCCTTAAAGCTGGCTGGAACTGGCTATGTCCAACATGAGGGCAGTTTCTGGCAACTTTACACAGAAGAATCCTTTGCAGCCCTCCAGTACCCAAACCTTGACAAGTGACCCCAATACACAACATCTGAATTATGCAATTTTCAGGGTATAAGAAACACAGAGAGGACTTTGTTGATGACATCTATGATCTGTGAATTGTCTGTGATAATAAACCGATGTAAAAATCAGTTTCTATGTCATTATTTTTCATCTGCAACTTTTAGCTCAGTAGGAAGCACCAGAAGTGCACAAGTAAATATCGCACCAACATACTGTGACTTCTTGTTTCTCATACATGCTAGTATGGGCCTCTTACTCCCTTTACTTAATTTCTTCCTCATAGGGATGCATTGCTCTTGGGCTAGGAGAAAGTGACGTTTGAATATTAGCCAGGTCTCTTGGACACCCCTACCTTCTAGAACACCTAAACCATGGAATTCTTCCAGGCAGGACCTTGAAGAGGTCGAAGTTCACCCTACTGAAGTCCATGGATTTAGTCTTGCTTATTATCCTGCTTCCTTCATGCAGGATCCTGAACTCTACTATCTCATGGTGGCTGCAGCAGAGGCTGACCCCAGCCGTGACATCTCCAAACAGTTCTTCCTTTTTTAGGACCAGGCCCAGCACCGTGCCTCTTCTCATTGGCTCCTTCACTATCTGTGTCAAAAGGTTGTCACCAATGATCTGAGGGAACCTCCTGGACTGTGTGTGTTTAAATGTGTTGCCCACCCAGCAGATGTCAGGGTGATTGAAGTCTCCTATAATGTGACAACCTTGAAGGACTCCCCCATCCTTAGTAGAACAAAGGGCCATGTTGTGACTGAAACATCTGGGTTTTGTTACTTTGGGAGGAAAAGTTAGATGTCTGTGGAAGCAGACATTTTGTGATATTATAACATACTTTTGCCAATCACTATTCACTGTAATTTGTATTCCACCTTCTGCTTCTAGTAAATTCATAATTGAATTTGACCTCTGAAGTGATTGTCTGTCATTCACTTCATATTACTGAGTAGAAATACCCAGAGTTAACTCACAACCCTGATCTCATCTGTTGGGTCAGGGCACATGCCGTGTACAGAGTTAACTCATGCCTCATCCCATCTGTTGGGACGGGACACATAAGAACCAGGCACATGAACATGAGGCTACTTCCAGCTATCTGTAGAAAGCCTAATCAACCTCCTCCTCCTGATCATGTGGCCTGTAAACACCCACAACAGTGACACCCCCTTGTGAGCTTGTCCTTTAATTTTTACCCGTAAGGATTCAACTTGCTCGTCATCCTCCCCTTAGGCTGAGTTCAAGACATTTGAGTTGCTCTCCTTCACCTTGCTTTGCTGTGCTGTCTTTCCTAAAAACTACATAGCCTTCCATAGCAACATTCCAGTCATGTGAGCTGTCTCACCATGTCTCAATAATAAATAATAAATAATAAATAATAAATAATAAATAATAAATAATAAATAATAAATAATAAATAATAAATAATAAATAATAAATAAATAAAGCCCCAAACAACTAAACAAACATAAAAATCTCACGACAACAACAAAACAAAGACTGTCTCAGGAGCTGAAATAATGCATAAAACCAGTCTTGTAGCTAATGTGTAAAGCAGAGATGCATGTATTTATTTTTATTTAAATACACTATCATTCAAAAAATGGTTTGAGTTTTCACTGCAAAATCCAAACACCAGTACAATAGTTTTGCTGTTAGATTTCCATGGTGAAGGCTACAGCTGTTATCTCTAATAGTAATTATATGACTGTTACATATTATGCATTTCCACATAATTATATGAAAAATTGACCTAGATAAAAATCACACAGGAATTGGTGTAAGGCTATTCTAAGCACCTGTACGGTCTAAATGAAGACATTTCTAAAAGCAGTCATTAAATCCACCTTTACATCTAGCCCGCCCACAAATGATTCATTTGTGCAATTTTATCTAAGATAGTATATTTGAAAACATATTTTCTTTGTAAAACAGAATATAATCTCCATTTGCAAGGAATATTTTGTTTCTTTTAGAAGAAATTCCTACAAGCATTCAGATCACCTCGTAACTGACCTTATCGCTGTCTACAACTACCTGAAAGGAGATTGTAGCATGAAGCATGTTGGTCTCTTCTCCCAAGTAGCAAGTGGTAGGACAAGAGGAAATGGCCTCAGGTTGTGCCAGGGGAGGTTTAGATTGCATATTAGGAAAAAATTCTTCAGGGAAAGGGTTGTGTGGCATTGGAACAGGCTGCCCAGGGAAGTAGTGGAGTCACCATCCCTGGAGGTGTTTAAAACGCATTTAGATGAGGTTCTTAGGGGTTTAGTGCTACAGTTAGGTTATGGTTGGACTCAATGATTCCGAGGTTCTCTTCCAATTGAAATGCTTCTATGATTCTACAAAATTAGTAGAAAGTGAGACTTGCCATTGTTGAAAGAAAAGCATAGTGTCATTCAGTATGCTGACTTCCCAGATTTCTTTCCTGTGAATGCTGTGTGAATATCATGCAGAATACCATCAAATTCCTACCACTGCATATTAATGATAATGTTTATACCAAACATTTAATTATGCCAGTCTATCAGCAGTGGGATTGAACTCATTGATGTTTTGATATCTGCAAATACCAGTGCTTCTACCTGAGATATTATCTAAAGTCTCTTCACAGTCAATTAAGAAGGAAACAAAGACCTTCAGGGCATCTGTGGTTTATTTTAGACCTTTAACTTGGAATAAGAATTTATTTTTAATTACAGATATCAAAAAATATGTCAGACAAATGGTATTTCATCTATAACAGTATTTAATTTAGAACCACACCTCTTGGACAGGGAACACCTGTTTCTATAGATCTTGCTAGGGTACTAATCAGTCATTAACATAGTAAGTAAAAGTGTTAAATGTTTGCTGGACATGGAAGAGGCCTTTGCCCTGAAAAGAATTTGCATAAATAATTTTGTGTCTTCCATTAGAATTCGTGAGCTCAAATGGACAGCTGGAAAGACTTGGATGACTAAGGACAATAAACTGAAGCCAGTAAACTCCAGAAGCTGTTCTAGCTGTTATAAAACTGTAAGGAAAGCTGTGGCTGCTCTTAAAATAAAAATAAAAAAAAAAATAGGAGATTAAGATTTCATAAAAAGATACCTATCTCAATTCCAATTTACCACTGTGCAATCTCATTCAGGTTAGACTCTTCACTCTGGTAAGCCACCAACTGCCATATTTTTTAGCTGAAAGTACCGTAGTTAATACGATGATGAAGTCAAATCAAAGGAATTAGTAGGTTTAAAAAAAATAACAACTCTATTTTAAGTGGCATTGGAGCCCAGATGGACCCTATACCACAGCAAAATCACTGAATCATGACTGAGAGGTTTAATTTTGCGAGAGGTTTAATAATACAGGACATATTTTGAGAATGAGAGGAAGACATGGACATGGAAATTCATTTGAAGATTCAGGTTGTAGATCCTGAGAGAGGAAACCACAGGAATGGGGATGCTTTACAAAATCAGTGTTAACCCAGCACAGGCCATGCCATCACCAACAGGATGCAGTCCCACAGGGTCTAATGCAAGGCAACACTGGTAACAGAAAAATGGTTCAACAGAAAAATGGAACAGGCATGGAAGCAGGACTACCTATAATATGTATTTAAGGCTTATCCAGGAAGCAAGATCTGAGAGACAAGGCTACCCGTAAAGTAAATCCCAAGGTCTATTCTGAAGACAGGGCTGAAGACAAGGTGATGTACAACATAAGCCTGGATCCATCCGAGAACAAACACCATTTAGGACAGTAAAAAGCAGGACAGATCTGAGGGTCTGATCCTGGGCTTAAAAGGCACATCAAGGCCCACAAGCAAGTGAGTGAGGGCAGGGAACCCAGCTGAGGCTTGTCAGGACACTAAAAGCCTATTAGTAGCCTAAGGGATCTGAAAAGATGCTACAAAAGCCTGGATTAACTTCCAGGAATAACTACTGAAGTCCTAATACAGGTTTCCTTCAGAAGACATAGGTGAAGAAGCAAAATGTTTCCCTGTTACTCCGATGCTTAGGGCACCAAAATATATATAGAGCAACTTCATTTGCAATCTGTTTCTGCTACAGGCATCTTAAAGCTATATTTTCTCTACAATATGAAATTTCCTAGTCACAAAGATATGGTCAGCTTCAAAGGAGTTTAGGAGGATGTGAAGATATATATGTTATTTATTTTGCTGAAATTTGTGTTATTTACTCGTACATTCTTCTGAACAAAAACTAGACTTCTTATCTATGCATGCACGACCTAACAATTAGGGTAGAATCACTCCTATATTTTTTCTCTCTCCATTATGTCTCTCTGCCTAGTCAAAACTTAATTATTCATGCAAATAAAAGGAATGAACATTTTTCCAACATGTGATTATGGTTGTTTTCACTGTAAGAATTTCTGAGAGCATTTTTGGTGTGCGTTGCAAGAAAAGAAACAAAAGTGTCTGAATGTATGCTAAGTGCACTCCTTTAAAAATTCAGATGAACATTCATAGCGATTGCTTTGCAAGGGATTCTCTAGAGAAACTGATTTCAAAGCACATTGAACTCATTAAAAACCCAAAGAAAAGTACTTTGCATCAGGCCCCACATTCTTTATTTCTTCATAATGCATTGTTTTCATTACTGCAAAGAAGTCACAGAGCAGACAAAGCTAGGAACCCAGCGGTCTGTTGCTCACAAACAAGATTTATATTAACAGATGCTACTAGCAAAGACAAGCTACAAGTGGAATTTGGGACAAGTTAACCTCTAATGCTATGAAACAGTATAACAAGCCAAGGAACGCTTTTTCTTGCTGTTCTTCTATTTTATTGTAATATGTAAATGAAATCTCAAAAGAGTCTTAAAAAGCTCATGTTTAATTTCATGAATATGCACTCTTCCTTGGAAAAGTGTCATACTCATTTTCCTCAGCTGTCCATCCTAAAAACATATGACATCCTCTTAAAATCTCAGGTTGAGATGTGTTTGAATTATGAGGTCAAATTATTAGTTAAAATCTTATTTTATTTCCTTTTACCTTCCATGTCTTAATTAAAAAACACTTCCCCCCCCCCCCAAAAAAAAAAAAAAAAAATCAGAATCTGGTGTTGTCTCTGGCATTCACAAAGGACTTCACTGTTTCTGTATCTCATCCTGCATTCTTAAGCTCAAAACTAAATTGGAGCAACATTTCTCTTCACATCATTGGGATTTAACCAATGTGTGAACATATTGATTTTGCTTTGTATTCACACCCAAAATATTTTGCAAGGTCTGGTAAGATCCCAAGAATAGGATGTAGCTGTTGTTATAAAATTTGTCCTTTTTTTTTGACAAAAATATCTATATATTTTTAAAATATCCTATTAGCTTTCAAGAACCTGAAAGAAAGTGTTATTTTTCTACTAAAATAATATTAAAAGAAATTTTGAAGAATTCAGTATGGATTGCCATAAAGACATGCAAGTGCTAATGTACATTTATTTCTAGAAGATATGCTATTGCTATGACACCTCTGGGAAAGAATTGTTCCAGCCTTTAAAAAAAACCTGAATTTTCTTGCTTATGTATATTAGTTAAATTGGATATGGTCACTTCAATATTTGCCCCCAGTAATTTCTTCCTCTCCTCTTGGTAATTTCACTGTAAGCTGAAGAAGGGAAGTTCCTTGGGTGACTGGGCTGAAAGAAAGTTACAAATAAATCTGGTGTTTCTTGTGACTGAAAAAGGAACCATAATTATCTACATCTAGTGCACATGACAGGTTTCTCTTTTCATTCTTATATTAATGTTGGACTGGATGCTTAGGATCATATGTTAGAGTCGTCAAAAGCTTTTTTAAAAAAAATCTGATTGAAGCAAGTCCTACTTTTGCTCTTGTCTGTTTCTCTCTTACAACCTTATGTTGGACAGCTTACACTGTTTAAAATGTATTTAACAATATACTATTCTTATGGGCATATGTCCAGTACCGTTGATTGGATAAAGATGTGTCTAATTTTCTAATGCACTGGATCTAAAAATAGACTAGATTACTTTTATTACTGACAATAGGTCTAGAGCACCTAAAATTTGATGCAACAAAGGAAAAATTAATACTACCCATTCCCATTAGCTTTCCATAAAGAGATGTTACAGATATCAGTGTTGAAACAGAGATGGCAAGGAACTGAGAGCAGCCACACAACTGGAATCACCTACCAGCAAAGAGAGCCTATAGTGGATGAACTATGACTGGGCCTTCTGTGGTGCCTAATGAAGGTAAATCATAGTCAAGAGACATCATTGTACTGTTGTTACTTATTATCTGGAATCAAGATGAACATAATATGGATTCAGGTATAGAAATACAAAATATGTTCATACTGTTAAATACTTCCTTATCATTCTTTGCCTTATTTCCTTTTTTAAATATAGTGTGTTTCTCAGGAATATTGCATTAATAGCCCTGATCATGAAGATATTTCTCCATTAATTTCTTTAGTCAAATTGCTATGTCTATGTATCTATAAACTTTCCTTGGATTCAGGATACATCATATCAACAGAAACATCTAATGCTGGATCTGAGGCTTCCTATAAAGAATATAAGGGATTACCTATAAGTTAATCAATAACTGTTGATTTACATATCAGTTTAATTCCACTAGAAAAGAATCATTGCTCTTTACTAAACAACAAGTTTTTAAGACTTTTTTTTTTTTTTTAATTATTATAAAAGTGCAGGTATTAAAACCTCATATATTACCTATCCATGAAGGAGCTCATAGATATGGCAGTTCAGCAAAAATGAAAGTGATATTTCAAGCTGCTTTTAAAAACAAATTAACAGGAAAAGGAACACATAAGTATAAACATGTGGAGAACAGAAAATATTTTATATAATAGGACTGAGTGAAAAAAGACCATCTCCAGTTTACTTCTGAAAAGGAATATAGCCTAATATTTTCTGCAAAAATGTAGGTTGTCTTTCTACACTGCTCGTTTATGATTCCTGCTTAATACAACACAGGATTAACTTTCTCATGAGTATAATCACCTGGCAACACAAGCTTCATGGCCTACAGCAAAAACAGAAAAAAACTTTTCCCCAATTATTTGTATGGTTCTAGTTGTTTTGTCTTACTTATGATTTGTATAATTTTATATTAAAATTGCTCATATTTTTTCACCCAATAGAGGTACATATAGCACCATCTAGAGATATAAAAGCAAATTTATAAAATGAAGAACTATGAGACAACCAGTATATAAGATGACTTTGCAATTTACAGTTACTGTTCAAAATGTATTTTCAAATGATAGGCTGTAAGAAAATCACACATTCCTAATTGAAAGCAAATACTTGTTTCATGTTGATTCCCTGCATGACTTTTCCAGAAATACACTGATTGAGCAGCTTCTGAGTATAATTTGCAGACTATGGTAAATTATTAAGATAATGAGTAGATTATGCAGTATTTAATGATATTCTTAAAAGTCCCTCATGTTGACTAGAAATATTAAATATCCCTTAAATAATATGTAGGATAAGCACAGCAAATCAGGCTGGCAAGAATTAGTGTGTAGTGTTATTCCACTTAAGAAAGCACTCATTTAAACACTGTTACTAAGATTTATAAACATGCACTCAGGCATAGTGGCATTAAAAGTATTTCAGATTCCCGGAAGATTTTAGTCCTTCCATTTTCTGAAAAAAAAAGATGATGTGGTTGAAGACTAGACAACTTGTTGCTTGCTTGTTGCTTGCTTGTACTTGTTATGTACAAGCAAGATTCACAATCCTCTAATTTTGTTCAGTGAAGGAATCAATCGCTTACATCTTTATAAATCATGTTTACAGCTACTGTACAGTAATAGTAATTTTGACTCTCTAAGAGGTGTGTTTGCTTTATCTTTTACTGTAGTCAATGGCTGACAGGAGACTTCAAGATTTTTTAATATGCCAGTGAAGGAGTGAGAACAGATGAAGAATATTACTTTATTTTCCTTCCTCTAACCACTAATTTTCTTAAATCATGAGCTACCTTCACCAGAACATTTCAGAACAGCTCTTCACCTGAAAGAAAACAGCTTATAAAATAAGGACAAAAAATATATAATTATAAAATATAGCCCTTAGGCTAAAGTAATACTTGAAATCCTACTGCTGTGCCAAGATTTTTTAGCTGTGTTAAATCAGAAAGTGAATCTAAAATAAATTATTTTTTAATACATAGTACAATAGTCTCCAAGTCCTTTCATAATGGTATACAAGCAAAACTAAATGCAATATAATTAGTGATATCATGTGAGTGTAAAATGAGCATACTGGGAGCAGCATTAGACCCTAAATATTGACAGGAAAAAAAAGTCTATATTAAAATTTGAACAACAATAAATCTATTAAAATGATTCAATATATTGTAAAAATACTGATAAGAGGTAATGACTGTATTTTTTCAAGTCTACAGGTACCTCCTGTAAGCAACAGATAAAAAGAGAAAATTGCCAGAAGAGCTGAAAAGTGATAGTTGAAGTGTATATGAAGGTCAGATGGAGATTACTGATGTTTGAAAATTTATTACTTCAAGACTCTTCTTTTTGTAAAATATGATGATTTCAGTAACATAATATTGACACAGAAACACAGAGCACAGCACTGGCAATCAGTGAAGGAAAGTGTTTTAGAATGAAAGTTGTTATCATCTTTACTTGATTACATCCAATATTATTTCAGGCTATATTTTCATACTTGAAAGCAATTCACTTTCCAATATTTTAGTCTTTGACCCTAATTTAATGAGATTACTGGTATTCCCAGGGATAGCTTCCAATCATTTATATGATCACGGAATTGATTTAGAAAAGCTTGTGAAACATTTTAAAGGTAAAATTTTACTTATCTAGAACTAGGTTATGTGGTCTTGGTTCAAGTATTTTCAGATATACCCTTGAGGAAAAAAAAAAACCAACAATGTAAAAGAGAGCAAATTTTTTTTTTTTTTTTTTTTTTTTTTTTTTTTTTTTTTTTAATGGATAGGGTGGTAGTTATTCACTTAGGTTTTTCTCCTGTACAAAAACAACCCCAAAGAGTGATTTGGATATTTTTTTAAGATGGGTAGGATGAATAATCTCCTAGAAGGGTCAGTCAGTTCCTCTGTCTTAATTTTCTCTTCTCTTTTCTCTCTGTCAAGGAATGTAGATCTCCTCTTTATATTAAACATCCTGATGGAGGTCAAGTCAATTGCACTTATTACCAGGCTCATGATTTTTCATGACTGTTTTACCTTGTTTTTCACAAAGTCACTTAAACATTAAGTTGTACTAGATTAGCCTCCACTAGATTTAACGAAAATTTTCTGGTATCTGCATTAAGGAAAACCAGAGAATCCTGAGGGATGATGGTGTGAAATACGCACTAGTACCTCCAAACAAACGAACAAACAAAAAAAGCCTAGAATACTGTGTATCTATACTGTAGTATCTAAAAGCTAACAAAATTAAAATACCAGCTTTACTAAAATGACTTGGAGACATGCATAGCAAAAACATTTTTAGCTTTGATTCTAAGGTGAATTAGAAGGAAAAAAACTGCAATAGGACTATTTCTTTTTCAAAAATGCAAGCTAAACAACACTAAAATTGACTGGCTTTTTTGAACTCTGTAAGTTGGTCACATGCAGTAGACACTAGTAAGTCTAATTAAAAGGTGCAAAAAAGTGTTTTTTCTAATAATCGGTCTTATGATTTTCAATGACACAAATACAAAAAAGAATATAAATAAAAGTTACTCTTTGGCCTCCCTCTGGAACGCAGAATTGTTGTGTACAGAACATATCATTATGCGGCTATAGCAGACCTCATTAGTTTGCCATCTGCCATGGCAGATAGATGCTAAAATGTTGTTATTGCAAGGTTCATTGAACAGTAAAATAATAATATTTCTTTAAAATGTATTTTAAGTAAAAATCCCTTGAAAAGAAGCAGCTGCCAAATGATGACTGGGGCTGTGATCCCATTAAAAAGAAAAAACATCAAACAAATAGAAGAAATTTAAAACCAGACATATCAGCCTTAGCTCCTCACTCTTGTAAGAATGCTAAGTGGATATATTATAGAGCTGAATGAGATAACCTTTCCAGTAAAATGCTATTTTCTACAGCAGTATTTAAATGACACACAATATTGTATGTTTTATCCTAGTTATTTCTGTTCTACCACATGTTCATTAGCTAAAAGGTAAAATATTGGAACGGTCAGAGAAGTTGTGGTTGTGTTTCATTAAACAAACTTTTCTGGGCTAGATCTATTTATCAGCAGTTCCAGGAATTTTTACATGAAGAAAGGAAAATTAAAAACTACAGGAGCTTTTGAGAGTTTAGATAGTTGTCCAAAAACTCTAAGGGTAAAACTGTAAGGGTAAATAAAAAGGATAGTCTTGGATAAAAGGATAGTTTTGGAAACTTTTTATATATAAAAATATAAATAATATTTTTCATGAACAGATTATATCTTTATTCATATGTAAATCATTTGTACCTTATGAGAGCATCTTATATTTCAAGTCAAAACCAAAATATTTCCCTTCTTCTAAATAAAAGTTCCAGATTTATAACTGGGTTTTGTTGATTTTCCAGAAAGGAACAAATGATATGCTGTGGCCACTGAACTTTTCTTAATGTTGACACATGAACATCAAGTTTTCTCAGGCAATATATCATTAGAATATATTGGGATAGCTCTCAGAAAAAAAAAGGTTATTACATTTATGACAAATCTAATTGGCCAATCTTCCAAATAGAAGATCTGGGGGTGAAGAAATAAATAGATTTATCCTATGGCCTTAAAAATATAATAGAAAAAATTATTCTGAGCAAAAACTAGGCATCACAGTGCAGAATAGAAAATAGATAGTGCTGCTTTCCAACTCAAGTACCTAGAGATGTTTTGGGCTTTTATTTTTTTTTCCGGAGGAAAGAGCATAGATTCATTTTGAACATTTTATGTTGTGATTACATTATTTCTGTAATACTTTAAAAACAAACAAACAAACAAAAACCACACACAAGAACAAACAAACAAAACAAACTTCTGCCTAATCCTGTGCCTAAAGAAGATAATTATCTCTATTAAAAAATAATAATTAAAAAAAAAAAAAGTTCAAAAGTCTGATAATTACAAATTATACTCTTGGATAGAAAAATATTTAGGATAACTAATGTTCACCAATTATGTGCTACAGTATTCATTTCTTAAGATTTTTAAAGTACTGTCTTTTAACTTCACATGGCTAGGATCACAAAGTGCTATATTTACAATTGTCAGAAACAACAAAAACTAGATGATCTCTTTACGTTAGATGTTAGAACATCAACAACTGCCCCGAAGCATTCTCGGCTACTGGATACTTTCAACTATGCAGTCAACTCCCCATGTTCTCTCCCTCAGATTATTTTTTTAGAAAACCTCTTCTTAACTGGGCTTTTTTGTCTTTTTTTTTTCTTTTTAATTTATAAGTTCATATTAACTATTTTGCACATTCACAAAAGCTTCAATTTATTCTGCTCTGTAACACAGATAGTTGCTGCTCTCAGTCAGAGTAATAGATAGTTCCCTAGAGCTTCTTTGATAAAGTAAAATGCTATCATGTTAAACAAAAATAATAAAAATCTGAATCCTACAGACAGCTTTTGAAATTTTTTCACATGTGGTATTTTCAATAAACTGCTTTTACCAAATTATAAAGATCAATGAAATTAATGCAATAGACTTTTAGTAAAAATATACATATTTTCTGTCTGAGATATTTCAAAAAATAAAATATTCTCTTCTTGCCTCCCTTCTTGCTCCTATAATTAACATATGCTGTTAGTGTTCCCTACTCTGTTGGTGCAAGATAAAATTGTATCAATACTTTTAGAGTTCTACTAACTTTCTCAGGTAATTAATGTCTACGCTTGAAGACATAGTAGTATTATCCAGTATATTGAAGAAGCTACTCTAACACTGTGCAGATTTTTTTAGTAGCTTTTGACAAACTTCATACATACCATACATGATATTGATGTAATCATAAGCATGAAATCTAAAGTTTGATTGTGACTTCTACAAAATTATTCATACAAATTGGATTAAACTAGAGTTCAACCAATTTTTTTCTGATACATTTGCATTACTTTGTCTGCTCTCTAATGAATTATTTGAAAGTGCTACGTTATATGTAAAACATTGTGCTATAGTCAAGTAATTTCTGCATATTGCTAAATAAAAGTGACATGTAAGGAAGAGTACAGAACAATTTTAGATGTTAGAAGCTCTTTTAAGAAAGCATGCTTTAAAATCCTGGCAGAGATAGCTAACAACTTTTTGTGCCTGAAAAATAAACGTGTACAATATATGTCAAGATATGTACAACATGACATCAAGACACAGTGAATTGGTGGGTAGAGGCATTTTAGAAGGTAAAACTGAAAGATAACTATAAAGAGTAATTATATTGTACTGCATTCCGTTTTCTCTTTCTGGAAATGAACACAACTCAACAATTCAGGTCCATTGCATTTTAGTCCATAGGTCTGCATTAAGGGTATGTCAGTAGCCAGAACAATAATAATAATGGATGGGTAGCAAACAGTGGCAGGATCAAATTTAAAGACTTCATAATACAACAGTAGCTTGAGCTCCCAACCATAAACCTGAAAAAATTAAGTCACATTTTCTGCACCCAGTGAGCTAATTTTCCGCATTAACAGTAACAAACAAGTTAGTTTGGCAAACACTTTATTCAAGAGTAAAAAGATTAAAATAGAGCTCAAAGGAGATAAACCAAGGAACAAGCAATACTTAATTTCTAAAATAAAACTATTTACAGTCTTATATGTTCAGACAATGGCTAGGCCAGCCGCTCCTTTTGCCACCTGTAGCAATATCTCACAGTCTGAAAATCACAGGTCTTTCTATGTAACAAAGCTGAATGAAAGTTACTGCTGCTCTTGTGGTGCAAGTTGCTTCCACATTGGTAGACAATGTTGCTAGACATGTGTTACTGCTTCGCTAACCATTCATTTGCTTCTCCCTCATGCACAAACTCCTGCTACCACGTCTCCACCTGGTTCCTTTGCTGGGTGTTTCTCACTGGTTGCTGCTCTTACTAGGAGCTTTACAAGGAGTTCATGCTCTATTACCTGTGCTAGCCAACCTCTCCAATACCGTTAACAGCTCCTGTTAATGTATGGAATAGTCATCATTTACAAAATCAGGACTGTTTAAGCCAAAAGTAGTGACTTGATGTACTTAAACTCACCACAACTTCTCATGGGTAATAGTATGACATCTTTAAGAAGTAGAATAAATAACGTGTCAAAATGTGCTTCATATTTTTAATGCAGCAACACCGTAGGAATTTAACTATTTTAGTTAAAAGGTGTGTGTAATACAAGACTGAAAAGAAATACACAGCAAACTAAAATATGTAATAATTTCAACAAAAATAGTAATATCCTAAAGTACAATACTCATTACAATTAGAAAGTCACCATAATGTCACCATAGCATTCATAGGAAAAAAAAAAGATCTATCCTAAATGCTATAATTTGATACTAAGAATAGTAAAGGTTGTTTTAGTGGTGATTTACTACATGATTGTGGTATTTCCTAAAAAGTAGGACATTGTTGCTCTGGACACTTAACAAATTTAACAAATATATAACTAATTATGGTAGCTGTCTCAAAGAGTTATACATTGTAATTTACAATTAATATTTTAGAAGCATGTTCAAGAGATGAAAGACTGGGAAAGAAAAGTGACTGAGCTAAAACAGACCAACTGCTGATTGACTGTCATTAATGTCCTGAATTCCACTAAGTTTGGAATAGAAACGATCTATTATAAAGGTATGGCAACTGTCAAGTCAATCTCTATCTTTTTCATTATCATTCTTTCTCCATATAATGCAAGGTAAAGTTCCTTTGTCATCATGATGACTTTTTTGCCAGCAGAATCTTTCCATGGTTGGCTAGTGTTGCTCAGGAAGAGTATGACTAAACAAGGTTAATGAAGCATGTACTAAAACTGACCCATCTTGTAAGCAGACATAATCTAAGAAAGGCAATCTTTCTCTAAAGTATCACTGCATTTTTTAAAAACTATGTATGTAAGTGATGGCAGCATGGATTTATGGCAGCACTTCTTACATTGTGCAGATCACTTACCACAGTCAGGTCTTCACAGATGAGCAACCGTTATTTTCACAGTGTAATAGAATTCACCCCTTATCACTCTCCAAAGTACAAGATGTAAACACATATAAGTATGAAGACTGGACTATTCTCAAACTTCTGTCAAGGATATCAGCTTTTAAAAAGTTGTCTGTGCATCCTCTTGGCAATTCATCATAGCATCATACTGAATTAAACTAGACAAAAAATTATGCTAGATTACACTTAAACACAGGATATTCAATGAACTCTCCACAGTTCCAAAAACATGAAGAAAATACATGTTGTTATACTTGAACAAACCACCACTCTTCATAAAGTTAAGTTGCCATTAATGATGAAGAAGTGACAGTAAAAGTAACACCTATAGAAAAAACAGTTTCTTACAACATGTTGTTTTGCTCTGTTTAGTTTCTGCGTAAGTGTCAACAGACACTTTTATCTTAGTTTGTCTTATTTTCGTTTTAAACCCCGATACCTGCTTCAGCATCTTTCCACTTCACTGGAAGAAGAGTTTCAGAAGGATAAAGTGTTTCCATCTTTTCAGTCTTGCAACTCTAGGCAACCTTTATAATTTACTCTGTTACTGTAAGGTAAATATACATCCTTTTGTGTGGTAGCAGGGGAGGACAAGAGAAAAGGGAGAAGGGATGGGGTGGAAGCATCTTAGTGGCAAACTCTGTCACCAAATGTTTTGTCTTTGACTGAATGGTAAATCTCTAATAATAGCAAGACAAAGTTGAAAAGGAAGGTCATATCTTTCATTAGTCTAACTGACATTGCTTCCAAAACACAGCTAGGCTTCCCAGTCTACTAGCTCTTCCAGGTCTGATACAGAAGCTGCAATCTTTAAACTAAATACTGTGGAAAAAAAAACCCTATGTATATTATTATTGTCTTTCTGATTCATGAGGCTATATGAAATTTTCCTTTTATGCCTCAGCAGTTTTTAATTTTACTCTTTCTATTTCCTAAATTATATTTAATCTCACTATGCTCCATGTTGTTTATTGTGCATATTCCTTCTGTTAGCTATTCAGTTTTGTAATCTGTTCTTGTTTTTCATTATTCCTATTTGGCTTGTGGCAACCTTGGAAAAGTCATGGCACTTCCTGAGATTCTGTCACTGCCAGTAATGGTTTGTTTTTGTCATTATAACTTCTGAAATTTAGAAATGACATTGAAACATGTAATGCTGTATTTCTCTTATATATATATATATATAGAGAGAGAGAGAGAGAGAGAGAGAATGTCTCCATGACGTTATTTACTGAAAATCTGATTCTTTAGGAGGCATATGGCGAAAACAACACTAAGTGAGTATCACAATACCATAATTCAAAGGCAGAAGTAGAGGTTTATGTTATAGTCCATGCAATTCATTAGTAGACTCTGTTATAAAACACTATGGCATTACCAGACCGTATTCCTCCACCTTTAGGTTCCAGAAATCATTTTTGTCCTGAGAGTGTTTAGTGTTCTCATTTCCCACCTCTGTTCTTTCCCTTTTTTACCATAACTTGTTTTTTTGTTTGTTTGTTTATTTGTTTGGGGGGAGGGTTTTTTGTTTTGGTTTGGTTTGGTGTTTTGTTTGTTGTGTTTTGGGGTTTTTTGGGGGGGTGGTGGTGTTTTTGTCGGTTTGTTTTGTTTTGTTGTGGTTGTTTGTTTTGGTTTTAATGGTTATCAAAGAAATGTTCTTCATAAAAGACCAAAAAATAGTCTGGCAGGTATACTGTCTATTAAGGAATATATGTATCACATGAGACTAAAACCAAAGAGTTCCTATAATGAAATTGAGATTCTGATATAAACATGAGGAAGAAGAGGAATAGATAAGGTGCTTTTTTTTTGTTTGGTTGGTTGTTTTTTTTTTGTTTGTTTTGTTTTGTTTTGTTTTTTTCCTGACACCCTTTTAGCAAATGAAACACTCAGAAATTACAAATGAACTAACCAATATATAAGGAGTAGCAGTTTTCCTTATGCCAAAATGAAAATATACCAAAATAGTGTAACTACCAACAGTACATAAGTATTTTGCAATATTGTGAATGGAATAGGCAGACAACCTAAACACATTTTATGTAAATATGTGAGATCTGAAAATGCATGTACAGCTGCACATAGGAGGTATCCGAGTGACAGAAATACAGTAAGTTGCCAGGTAGAAGACAAGATAAGTGCAGGGGAACGTAAACAGACAGAAAATAACTGTTAAAACCAAAAGCACGGTATGCAATATCAGGACCAGAGGAGAATCACTTTTGTTAGATGGATAATAGCATTAAAACACCAAGCATATAAAAAAAAAAAAAAAAAAAAAAAAAAATTGCACAAGAAAGGTGGCAAACTTGTTTCAGTTCCAACTTACTGTGTCAAAGAGCTTTCATGTCTGATCCCCTTGACCTCTGCAATTAGGAATCACCATGCACCAGGGCCACTAGTGCTTACTATACAGATATACGGAAGTGTGATGTTACTGAATGAATGTACTCAAGTTTTGTTTTAAGGTTTAAAACTAGCCTGATATGTCAGTCTTCTAAACATTCCCATCACAGTCATCTGTAATGCCTTAACTCCAATTGGTATATATAGAGGAAGAGACATAAATTCAGTTAAAATAAATTGATACAGAAAAGCTAATTTAGCCTTTGGACCCAATTTTCCAAAGTTAGTCACCTAAGTTTTTGTTATCACCTGAAATAATTTTCCAAAACACCCACTGACTTCAGCAAAGGGTTTCTATATTTTGTTCCTCAGAAATGTGTGGTTCTACCATTTGGCAATAAAATTTTAAAATACTAGATTTTGTTTCTGTTTATGTAATTAAGAACTTCAGGTTCAATTCCAAAGGAGATACAGTTTTTTCTTAAGATCCAATAGTTCAAGGAAGTATATCCATATACAAGTGCAGTCCTATTAGTGACGTTCAAGGTTTTTTGCCAAGCCAGAGACAGGACTATGAATATGTGAGAGAAACAACTCTTGCAAACACCAGAAGGAGAGGTGCTCCAGGTGCTGGAGCAGAGATGCCCTTGCAGCCTGTGGTGCAGGCCATGGTGAAGTTGGCTGTGCCTCTAAAGCCCATGAAGGGCCATGATACAGCAGAAATTCACCTGCAGCCTATGGAGGACTCCATACCAGAGCAGGTGGATGCCAGAAGGAGGGTGTGATCCCATGGGAAGGTAATAAATTAAATTAATTTTCGAGTTTGTTTTGCCCGTGGCCATAATTAGTGAACGATCTCTTCCTGTTCTTATCTCATAAGCCTTTCATTATATTTTCTCTTCTGGCTCAGCTGAGGAGGGGGAGTAATGGAGAGGCTTTGGTGCTCACCTGTTGTTCAGCCAAGGTCAACCCACTGCAGTCAGAATGTTTTAATAGAACTGCCTAGAAAGGCTGAAATGCAAACCCAGAATTTAACTCACTTCATGAGGCTGATGATCACGATTTTCAAGAAAGCCAAAGGAGGCAGTGGTGCTATAGGAAACCTTGTAAACAATTTCCAGTTGTTGTAAAGTTTTTCTATCTATTTTTTTCTTAATTCTCTCATTCTGGAGAACAGCATTTGCTCCTGAGCTTTGTGAGGTAGACATATAAAACATGCTATTTCCCAAAGCCCCTCATTTAAGGCAATGTACTTTGTGCATTTTTTTTTTAATGTAAAGCAACAAGAACTACAAACAAAACATTAAAATCTATAAATCAATTTGTAACTGAAAATTATGATCAGAGAATAATACATAACTGATATCCCCATCATTATTAAAAGAGATACCATAATCATAACAGGATTTGGAAGAAAAATGTGATAATTTTTTATCTTTTATTATTTTTTCTTTTTTTTTTTTCATTTTTTCATTTAAGTTTGTGTTTAGAATCAAAGAGTTATATACATAAGGAGCAACAGATAGCAAATATATTTATAGTTGTGTTTCATGTTTCAGCCATAAATCTGGTCATTTGTGTCATATTGGTTGAATTACCAATCTAATGAGTTCCATAGGTCAATCTCCTGTTGACTCAAAGACACTTGGAAATGTAAATTTCTCAATTAATAAATAACTGCACAGCATCTTGATTTGAATTAGGTCACAAAATTCGAGTCATTCAATCTACAACGTATCCAGGTACACTGTTGTGTTCTGGAGTAAATAATTACAGTATAAACAAGCACCTGGCTTAGTTGACTGAGTGTAATTAAACTCAAATGACTTTTTTTTTCCTTCTTAATGAAGATCTGTATCACTTACTTGTTCAAAATTCAATTCTTCTCTTCTATATACATTTATTCAGAAAATAAAAAATCAAAATACTCTCTAATAGTCACGGGGCATTATATTTTTAAAAATTATTTTCTCAGTCTTGACTTTAATATTGATTTCTGTGTCTTTGATTGTTAGGCTTTGTTTGCAAGTGCCAAACATAGTGAGACTGCTAAGAAACACCACTCAGCTTTCAACTGATCTTGTCCATTTTTGACCTCTGCAGTATTATTCTTTCGCAACTGTATATCATCTGTTACCTGTTATTAATACTAGGCTATTAAAATAACAATGGTCTTGAAAAAGTGTAAGAAGTGAAAATAAAAATGTTTACTCAACTTGTGTTCTGGCAAATCAGAGAGCTAGGTATATTCAGCAGGAAACACCAGATATTCATTTAACAAAGACTTGTGCTTTCTTTCTTCTACGACACGAACAGACCAAATGTCACATTTAGTACTACTGGTTATTATAAGCAGTTCAGTAAAATGATTTTCTGAAAATGGTTTTCTTATTGACACTTTATCTTCTTTTGTAGATTAGAGGAAGCTAACATGGATAAGTGTTTAAAATACCAGCTATCCATTGTTGTATCAAAGCATGTATTATTTTTAAGAAAATGAAAAACCCATTCAGTACTGTTGTTATATGATGCTACACACCAGTTTCATGTATGCTGAGTAGCAAAGAGGACGTATTTTCTTACAAAAGCTGAATAAATATCTAAATTGGATCAATATTCAGGGAACTGAATAACAACTTCAGTTGCTATTTTAAACAAAGATTACATTCGTAATAAGTATTCTTCCTTCATTTTAGTTTTCATGTCAGTTGTGGCACTTCATCTGTTAACATTTTGTTCCATTTTACTCTGCTTTCTCATTCTTGCTCTTGCTCCCAGGTTTTAAAATGTGAGGCTCTGTCATTTTTTTCCTTTATTATTGTTACTTAAGTGTGTTGAATTATTTCTTAGCTGTCCCTTGTATGACAAAACCACAACATTTCCGCCTCTCCTAAAACTATCTGGTTGGTAACAGACTGGATGTTCCATTGATGCTGAAGCCTCCATCTCTTCCTGTTCAGGTTTTCTGTTATAGCTGTCCCAAATCCACACCAAAGCCAGTACCCATGTTACATTCAGTCCACTGACTTTTTTTCCACAACTTCTTGAAAATCCATGAACTTGGCCATAAACAAGTGGCTTAAGGACCTCCAGTATTTTGTTCTATAGGGCCACATTAAGTGAAAGCTCCATGAATGAATCAAATGGAAAATGAGAAATAAATCTTCTCTGAAGATAGGAGTTCTACAACATGGAAAGATGGAAATCTGTTGCAACTGCAACATTTTATTGCATGGATAAGTGAAGTCAGGATATTAAGTTATATAAAAAATGTGGATAAGCAAACTTCAGTAGAAATATGTTTTTGCAATAGGTAAGGAAACAAAAAAATATTTAGATACTTCAGAGCAAAAGGGAGGATAAAAGGAAAGGTAAGGGCTCTAATTATCAAAAAGGAAATACACTGTAGGAGAAAAAAAAAAACAAACCAAACCAAACCAAACCAAAACAAAAAACAAAAACAAAAACAAAAACAAAAACAAAAAAAAAAAACAAAAACAAAACATAAAAAAACAAAAAAAAAAAAAAAAAACAAAAAAAAAAAAACAAAACAACAACCAGAATTTCTAAGTACTTGCTGTGCTTCAGTTCACTCAAAAAGACCCTTGTGTGAAATGATTAATTATGCTGGGAGCAGATGAACAACATAAGAGAACCGACATCAACACTGTTAAAGAGTGAATGAGAAAATACCTGGAACAAATTAATGTTTTGAATCAGCAGACAAAGATTAAACCCATCAGAGAGCGCTAAAGGAATTAGCCAATGAAATTTCATAGCCAGTGGCAAATGATTTTAAGGAACTCCAAAGAGATTCTAGAACAGCAGATTAATAACTCAACATCAGGTATAGGAAAAGTATCAGCTAAACAGAAACGTAAAATGAATAAAAGTAAACACTCTAAGTGCTAGAATGATGTTTAAGGAACAGAGCAAAACAAATGTTAGAGTTTGAAAAGACCTTAAACAGAAGTAATGCCATAAATATGGTCTCTCTCGCCTAATGAACTTATTTACTAGAATAATTTGGGATATTGTTGTAAGATACAACCAACGGAAAAGAAAAATCTATATTCCCACAGACCATTAAAACCATATGATATTTATACCAAATATTAACCAAAATAGTTCAGAAAGCATAAAAAAAAAAAAATCACTAAAGATCACTTATTAAGTACTCTAAATAGGTCATAGTTTTAATAATCCTTAATAAACCAACACTCACTCCTCAATCAATTAACTACTGGTCTAGTTTCAATTCCTCTTTCTTCATAAATAACACCTTTGTTGGGTAACTTTTACACCTCACAATCAGAGGTCAAACTAGAAAACTGATATGAACATGACTTATTTCTGAGTGTAAATACTTTAAAGTTAACACTGCTGGAGTCATCTGCAGCCTCTTGAACATTAGATCCAGCTAAACCACCCATGGGGCATAACAAAAATAGATAATATGTCCCTCTCTTCAACAGAAGTCAGTTAATGGTGACAGATCAGTGTTGCTATCTACAAAAGGCTTTCACTTCCAGTGTTCCCACAGATGAAATTCTCTTTCTTCAAGCTTATATTTTCACTCATAGCTAGATGCCCTGTCCTTTGTTTCCAATATTAGACCAAAATTACTTATTTACAGAAAATTCTCACCTGGTCTGAATAAAATATCTGATACGAAGAACTTTGATCTTCATAGACAGTCTACTGCGTACATAGAAAAAACATTTTCTTTTCAAATAAATCATTGTGGAACAATAAGGACTGAACTGGAGGATAACAGCACCAGAGACAGAATCAAATGAATGGCAAAGAAAACATTGACTTTGACTACTGAATAACAAGTATACCCTGTATCTTTATCTGCAAAGTCAGTCTTTAATTTTTCCAAACTTTCTCTCCAGCAGAAACTTTAAAAATATTTAATCTTGATTCTTAGAAAAATAGTAATTGACTATCCTGTGATTCAGATGGCAAATAGTGCTATTAATAATTAAAGAATGAATGCAAAAACATTCTGAACTGACTTATCAGCTAATCTGCTGTGCAATAAAGGACTTAACTTCACACATACTTATTCTAAAAGATCTTTATCTTTGGCTGCATGCAGTCTTTCAGTCAGTAGGACTGCTTACACAGTGAATGTTTTGAGCAAGATCACAAGCTGGCTTATGGTATCTGTTGTATAATTTCCAATAGTGAATAAGTTTTGAGAAAATATAATTTTGTAACTTTCACAGTCAGAAAAAAAATCAATACATATTTGAATAAATATTTTGCTATAAAGAACTCTGCCATTCCCGGTAAAAATACAACTATTGTTAGAATGGAAAAGTATAACACCGCCATGTACTTGACTTCCATGTCACAAGTGACTTCTATTAATACAACAATATCTAAGGAAATAATTAACCAATGAATTATGGTTACTATGTAGGTATACTGTAGTGTATTCTAATACATTACTGTAACAAACCCCAATACCTCTGCACTCACAATGCACTGTCTTTATGGGTGTGTGTGCATTTGAATGTGTGCATGAACCTTTGAACTCTTAACACTTCTTCGTCGTGATTACTTTTGACACAAAAAGCAGGATTCATTATAAATTTCAGTAATAAACAGTCTGAGCTATATGAACATAAATCATTATAATTTTAAGTAAGAACAAATTATATTTAAAAACACTTTTTCCCCCCTCATTTGCAATTCTTCCATGCAGATAAAGTGTTGGCTGTTAGTTATGCTACAGGAAATAATAGATGAACTCTAATATTTGCATAGTCCATTTTATTTTTTCAGTAACCATTTTTCATTTTTTACATAAATAAGAAGTACTTCTAGAATTAATTGAAGATCAGAAATATTTAAGCACTTTTTCTTGGAACTCGCTGGCAAAAAAACTGCTAGGATTGTCATATCTAAGAAGAAAGATGTCAGTGTCATTGAGCTAACATAGGTCACATCTTGAACACGTTAAAATCTACTAAAATTCTTATTTAATGTATCTACTGGCTCAAGAGGTAAATAGCATCTCCTACATTGCTAGGAAGTTATAGGCAAGGGAGGTATGTCCATTGTCCATTTTAGAAGTAATACTTTAATACCTTTAAAAAGGTTCAATGTTTCAAGGGTTTCTTCTCCTTTGCATGTATACACATTCAGAATTGCTTTTTCCTGGCTCTTTTTTTCTAACTCAGCCCTTTATAACAGAATATTTTATCCTCACTAACTTTTACCCAATCTCAGTGCTGATCACTATTTTAAAATTTATCATATGGACAGAGAAACGAGGTAGAAAACAGAAAAAAAAAAAAAAGATAAAAACTTACATGGGCTTATGGTTGAAATGATAGATGACAAATGGGTTCCCTCTGCTTCTCAACAGAATAAGACATTCTGAGATTATGTGAACATCTGAAGTAGTATCACACAGTTGAATTGCTAAATCACTGAGAACAAAAACACTACAACTTTTCAGCTTATAGTAGCATGCACTGTGAAAGCCAAGTAATAGTTTTCTCTGGCCAACAAGATACAAGCTCTCTAGTGCCTGAAGGTCAGTGCAAATGGGAACAATTTGGCTTGGGGACTAGTAATGCTTCTTTCACAGTCAAGCACAAGGCAGCTTCTAGAATAAGTAGTATATTGATTGGAATTTTGGGGATTTTGCAAGGCATTGATCTTTTAAACAGTTTATTTATCAGAAAATAGATTTTAGCACATGCATGGGACATTGGCTGGAATGGCATATATGAAGAGCATAGATTGAGCCTGCAGGATTCTGTCAGAGAAAAAAAGCAGATGTGTGAAAGAACAGGTAGCAATATTTGAATGTAAATAAGAAGGTTGAAAGATTACTTATCAGAAAGTGTTGCAATGGGTATTTAGGACTGATAGGAGAGAGCAGATGGATTTTGACAAAGGAGTGGATGGATTTTTGGTTGGTATGAGAGGAGATCTGTCAAAGTACCAGCTGTGGTGGAGAAGGAAGGGTAACCAATTAACTGCCTGTGCCCTTTTTTGGCAGAAGTCAAGTTCTTCTATTTTTTATTTACAGAGGCTTGATTCCTTAAGAATCCACAGAGGAAGGCATTATTTGAAAAAGCTGGGGTATTCTACACTTGGAAAAACAAGAAAGCAGTTGTCTTTCCCAAGTAGATGGAGACAAATAGAGAATGAATGGTGAACTGGACTATACAAATCTTTGCTGGGTATTTCCCACAGGAGTTCAGATAATTAAGCAGCAGTTTAATTAATCTGCATTCTTCGTATCTTGCCTTTCATTCTGAATTTGCAGTATGCACATGTTTTCTAGCAGATCATGAGACAAAATACTAGTTGGCACTTTTGTAAGAAACCACACACACCATGTTATTATCATCTGGAAAAAAGCTAAATTTTCTACTAATATCTTAGAAACACTATTAGTGAGGCAGCAATTTTTTTGAGTGTGATGATTCCCCACACAACAGAGTTCAGCACAAGAGACACCTGTTTTCTTGGGCAAGTGGTGTTTAAGGTGTGGAAAAGTTGAACAGAATAATAAGGAGCACAAAGTGGAATAGAATAATATTACATTTTCACCTTTCTACGGCCAATTATATAGTTCAGTGAAATAACAAATAAACAAGAGTCTATTCAGGAAAATAGATAGGAGACCATTCTTAAATGGAGAATAACTCTTCATAAAGGCTTAAGAACTATTTTGATTCAGTCTTTATGTCATGTAATTATCCTTATCTATTGCATCAAGGAAAACTTCAATACTGAGTGGAAGGTTACATTTAAGATTAACAAATACAGGAACTACAGCATGTGTAACTCATCAAGCTGAAAGACTAGATTAAATCAGCAGGTATTCTGAACAACTTAGGGAAAACATTGGAAGGAGAATATGGAAATTGAAGAGGGATTTTTTCTAGCTAGGTATGAAACTGGAATCCCTTTTTGCTGATGAACTGATGAAACAATTTGCAGAGTTCTCTCAAAAGTGGTTGTGTTTTATTTTTTGTCTTCATTTTTTTTTGTCTTTATGTATCTGGTACAAGATTGTCATGCACTGCAACAGAATAATTTTATAAATTTCTTACATTTGAACATGGTTAAAATGCCTTTTGAATTTGTTTTTGGTTTTGAATGTCTTTATTTGTTTATGTTGCTTCATCTGACAGATAACGGCTGTATACTTTTCCATCTCTTTGAGTGTGTGCCTTACCTTTCAGTGAATGCTGCTGACTGCACAACTACCAGATAGACCAAAAGGTTTCAGCATACTGAAAGCATCACTTGCTTTGTCGCTACAGGTCTACATATGTAAACTGTTAAAATTTAAACCAATTTGTTTATACAAAGTCATATTTTTTTTCCTAGATTATATAGATAGTAACCTCCATTTTTATTTGTAATAAAATATAAGGTAGATATTCATGACTCTGGCTTCTGCTACATAGTTAGTGTTTTTTCCACATACTTGATTTCTTCTAAACACTATTAGATTGCCCACATACACACACTCACACAAAGAGCACAATGGCACAATAGAAGATAGAGGAACCCCAGGAGTTGCATCAGGAAAAGGATCCCCTGTCCATCCCCTTCCAGGGCTGTCCCAGGAGAACGTCGACCACCGAATACAGAGGTGACAGTCATCTCATGAGTCAGAGGGACTGTCTCTCCACTCATTTTATGGAATGAGGAGTCACTACATAGGGAATTTGAGACACATTAAGGCATGTCAGGGAAGAACATTTGGGCATTGCACAAGACTTATTATGGGATGTCTAAAGGAGGGACAAAACAGATGGGAAAGGGAAGCATCCAGGTGGTTTAGGAAAGAACAAACATGGGAAAACAGAGGACTAAGGGTATAAAAAGGAGTGGCTGTGTGTAAGCAGGTGGCTTGTCAGTATGCTTGTCTGGCCACACCCCATGCCTGATCAGCACCATCTGTTCCACTGTCATATTAAATTGCATATCTAACTCTTTTCCTGGTCAAAGGCCTCTCTCTTCTGTATGCACATGTATGTATGTTGCTCTGAGTGCCAGTGACTGGAGTCAGACCAGTGGTTAGAGGTCTACACGTTAGTCGTGCCAGCACTTAGAGCAAGTGCAGGTGTACAACAAAGTGTATAGACACTAGCAAAGATCAATCTGGAGTAGCCAGCAAGTAGGTGACATGACATGGAAGCCAGGGGTAGTGTGTTTTTCTCTAAGTACAAAACTGCAAGAGAGGATGGTTATCAGAGGGACAAAAGGAGTCCTGGCCAGCTGCTGGAGAGACCATGGGGTCTGGAGGTCGATTGAGAGATCTGCTTCCATGTGTGTGTGCACCTGTGCTTGTGTGAGTCTCTAGATATGAACTACCTGGGAAGAGTAAAATCCAAATGGGAGGAACTGCACACCCAAGGCCAGCTCCTGGAAGACCAGCCATGTGTGTGTGTATCTGTGTGTGAGCCTCTGGACCTGCGGGTTCATGTGTGCAGGTACCACCAACTGGGGAAACTGTGATAAAAGGAGTAGATACAGGTTTGACTGGGTATCATCTGAGCCCAGCTACTGGAGGATTCCACACAGTACATATGTATGTACATATGTATGTGTGTATTTATATGTTCATATATATACATACATATATACATACATACACATACATATATACATACATATATACATACATGCATGCATACATACATACATATATATATGTTTTTCCCATTAACAGACCTTCATGGAGTTCAGCCGGAGATGGGATTAGGATGAAGCCACTTGTGCTCTTTGCATTTGTATGAAAGTTGAGTGTACCTGTCTCTGTTGATCAGTGTGGCTGATGTGTGGCCAGGTATATATGTATCGAATATACGTATATGGCATATGCATGTTCAGCTTTGCTACCGCATGGACATGTAGGCATGGAGCTGTGGCAACTTCACCTCTGTCAGGTTGCTGGATTTGGCCTCCTACTAATAAACATCTGTTTTTCTAACATCAAATATGGTCCAAAATTTGCAAGAAGGGGAAAATAGGGACATCAGTGCAATGTGAATAATTCCAAATTTAGCTCTTTTATAATTTACCAATTGTCCATGAAGAGATTGTGATTTTTGCAAATTGTTTTACACTTGAAAATAACACACTTCAGACTCTGAAGTTTTTATAACTGAGAATAAATTAGACAGTAGTGATACAAAGAGACTTAATAAGTGATTAAACTGTGGCAGTACTTTAAGTATATTTTTCCCTCTACTCACTCATATATAATTATGATAATGCTTATTGTTAAAATAATATTTCAATTTATTTTCATGTTTTAAAGATCATTGCTATGATTTTATATGACTTCTGAGTTAAAACACTTTATTTATATGATTAAGAGTACAAAATGCTATCAGTTCTACCGTTGGTTAAATTTTCTACCTAAGCATATCTACTTGAGTGAGTGGAGCGGCTTTAGTGGGGTGGCTTTAATGAAGTTATTCCACAGCAGTTGAAGTCTGCTCCAGAACTAAAACTGTCTCATTGACTATAATTATTTTGGTATACAGTTTCATTGAGCAGGATTTAGAAGTTCTGTTAAACATCAGTTTGAAATCTTGGTGTTAAACATAAGAGAACAGAAAAAGCACAACACACTAAGAGCCCAGTTTTACAAACATACTAGGATTGGCTGTTAGGGTCAAAAAAAAATACCAACTGATTTTTTTTTTTTAAGCCACCTGCACCATACTGTTAATATCTGAATTAGAAAGAGATTTGGCATTTTGTCTAAAGGTAATGAAGACTTTCACAATACTCACGCTATTGTGAAGAAAATGAAGAAATATGTATGTTTTCAGTTCAGTTGACATTACCAGGGAGCAGCAGAAGTGAGCTGCTCCAGAAGGGCTGAGGACTCAGGAGCCAAGAGTGACAGCAAAGCAAGCAGGGAAGTGCCCTCAGCAACAGTGACACAGGCCTACAGCATCTGAACATGAAAAACAGAGTAGGTCTGATGAGGACAACCAGAGTCAATCAACAGCTCTGTGATTGCCAGACAACACCACAGCAGCAATAAGGTCCAAGGTCAAAGCAGGTAGTTAAGTCATCAGGTCAGGATCACCATTCAAGCTCAAATGCAACTCCGAAGCCTAGGGGAGGGTCAGGACAAGACCCACACAAGGCTTCCCACAGCTCTTTTTCACACAGCACTTTTAATAAAAATCAGATCCAAAGTTACACAGGAGTGTCATATCATTGCTAGTCTCGACCACCAGAAGCTAAATCCCTGTGGGAGAGGGGGCTGCAGAGCCTGTTGTTGCACTTAAAGTGGCAGACAGTTTGATGAGAAAAAAAGATTAAACGGAGTATCAGCATCTACCCAGAAGTTGTCATCAAGGAAAATACTAAGCCAAAGAAGCATAGGAGGTCATAATTTCTGCTCTCCCAAATTCTAAGAATCAGTTAAAGCTGTGATACAGCAATGTCTCAAAAGCTGCTGATGAGAGGAAAAGTCCTGGGGGTTCCTTTACAAATGCTGAAATTGTTCATTTGCATTGGAAATAAATCAAAGGGCATCCAGATATCCCTTGGATGGCTGCAATGAGAATTTCCCTCATTGGGAGCTTCATCCAAAACATTGTTGCTTATTTTCCTGGATCCACTTTCTTCACATCACCATGACCTGGAGATAGGGGAGACACTCCTGGGAAGGTGGAGTTCATGGAGAAATATATTTTGTTATTGCATTTTTCTCACTAACTTTGTTACCAACTTTTAAATAAAGACTAATATTTTATTTTGTTATTTTCACCCTAAAAAATGCTGGATATGAGTCCAGCTAACCTGAAGAATGTGTATATTTGGCATAATATCTCTGATTGTAGCAGTGGATGTACAACTGACGATTCAGACATCTGGTTCTGGTTTGGGGAAGTGAGGAGCGGAGGTTCCAGGAGCACTGTAAAGCCTTGGGCCCACGATGAGGGATGTTCTTGGGGAACTAGTTACTGTGTTGCATGTTTTCTCACATACTGCTCAAGAACAAACTGACCCCAGATGCTGTAGGAGAAGAAAGCAAAAATGCAACTCATATATATGGAAAACCCCCAAGACTTTTTCAGAAGATATTATGAGTAAAAAAGGAAAACTCACCACTGATATTTGATTTCTTTATGTTTAATCCAACTATTTTAAAATGCATACTGAAAACAGCTGGTAATACATTTATCACATTTTTAAAAAGGAAAAGAAACAGACTGAAAATAAAAGCGATTTATGCAATCCTGATTAACTTGCTTAAGCTCATTTTAGCTCACATTTTGCTTTATTTAGTCTGATGCATTATTTTTATTCATTTATTTAGGGGGAAAATATTCTGTGGAAAATTTCTTAAAAATCAGTGAATGCTTAGTTATGGCAATATCCAATTTTATTCAGTTCTAACCAGTTTGCAATTAAATATGGTTCATTTTTTTTTTTTTTTAATTACAATAAATTGTATTTTTAAAGTTTTTAAGATCTAAAAAGAATAAAGGATTTATGGTTATTGACTCATATACTCTATCATATAAACAAAAAACCTGTCATTTTAACACGTCTTTTGGTTGCAATCCGACTATGCTGCTCAACTAAATACACAAGTAAATGAATAACCATTATAAATTCTTTGAAGCTATAACAACCTTCAAACATAATTCTAACAATTTTTTTCAGAAACATACTCGTTTGTTCAAATATTCCACTCTGAATTCTTTGGTATGAATTAGAAATCTAAACAGCTATACAGATATGATGAAAGAATAGGCTTGCTCTTTTGTTGTGTTATTTATAGCAATTAATTAAAACAGGAATTAGGCAAATCCGCCACAACAGAAATATGTTTTCTTATACATCCTTAACTGGAATGTTGAATTAGATTCTTACTGTTTCCTCTTTTAAGATGAAACATAAGTAAATAATAAGTATACCATATTATTTAGAGTTTAATAATAAACCAACAAAACCAATAATGTTTCTAAGGAATAAAAAAAAAAAAAAAAAGTAATCTGAAACTTCCAATATCAAGAAACAGGATTCAGAAGGTAATTTTTAGCTGACTTAACCACTTTGTCTCTGTCTTAATTTGATGAATATTTTTATCTCTTTATCTCTCGAGTAACTTTATTTGCAACACTAATTGAAAGAAATATTTGAAGTAAATATCATTTAGTCATTTTTAAGGTACTTATATATAGTGAACTCAGTACCAACTTTATAAACTCTTGTAGTTATGAGTATTACAACACATTGCAAAATACATAAAATGTAATTCTCGGCTACCTTAAATTACTATGTATGTTAAGTATTAGATTTTAATCTATTCTGTACAGAGTAAGGTAAGGCAAGTTATGCTATATATAATTTCTTTTGAATAATTTATTATACAAATAAAATATTTTAGTATCTAAATACTCATAAACATGAAAGTATCTCTCAACCCACATGGAAAAGTTTTTCTTGAATATAAGAGTGTAATGATGTATCAGAAGACGCTAATAATAGGCAATGAAGGAATGATATGAGCCAGCAATGTGCCCAGGTGACCAAGAAGACAAACAGCATCCTGGCTTGTATCAGAAATAGAGTGGCCAGCAGGACTAGGGGAGTGATCGTCCACCAGTACTTGTCTCTGGTGAGGCCACACCTTGAATGCTGTGTTCAGTTTTGGGTCTCTCATCATAAAAAAGATATTGAGGTGCTGGAGATAGTGTAGAGGAGGGCGACGAAGTTGCTGAGGCGCCTGGAGCACAAGTCTGATGAGGATCGGTTCAGGGAAATGGAGCTGTTTTTAGCCTTGAGAAAAGGAGGCTGAGGGGAGACCTTATTGCTGTCTACAACTGTCTGAAAGGAGGTTGTAGCGTGGAGGGTATTGGCCTCTTCTCCCAAATAGCAAGTGATAGGACAAGAAGAAATTACCTCAAGTTGTACCAGGGGAGGTTTCGATTTGGACATTATGAAAAATTTATTGATGGAAAGGGTTGTCAGGCACTGGAACGAGCTGCCCAGGGAAGTGGTGGAGTCACCTTCTGTGGAGGATTTTAAAAGATACATAGATGAGGCTCCTAGGGACACTGTTTAGAAGCAGACTTGGCAGTGCTAGGTTAACAGTTCTACTTAATGATCTGAAATGTTTTTTCCAACCAAAATTATTCTATGATTTTATGATTCTATGCATGTGGCTGGAAAATAAGTAGTTTTCTGGTACTGATGTCATACATGTCTTCAAATATAATACTCAATGATGAGAGAGGAACAGACAATTTAGTTCTCTGGCCTGAGATACTAGTTTTCCTATAACATTATAAGAATCTGCATGAAACTTTTAAAAGTTAATTAAATCCTACTATTTAATTTAGGTTAAATGTTTATTGTACACGAAATACATAGTGGTTTTAATAAAATTTAATAAAGTTTCAAAGTAATAACAGACTAATCTAGTTGCCTTACAATTAACCCAACCATGCCAGAAATAAATGTGCTTTTGCTCTATAATTGATAAATTAAACTTGCAAAGAGCTTTAGAATTTAACTGATGTTTAACAAAACAACAGTAGTGGGTTGATTGGATATCAATTAATTGCCAAAAATTAACATGTTAATTGGCATTTATTTGAGTGTAGTGGTAGTTATCTAGTAAATTGCAAATTAAAATACTTAAAACATTCCTTTCAATTTATAAGAATGAGATTATACTTGTATTACCTACTTCATTTTTAGCTAATGATACAGCAAGTAAATTTATGTACCTTATTTATTGAACCTCAGTAGTAACAACTGATACTTTATTAGCAGTGAGATATCCTTTTCTCAAGAGCACATTAATGATGTGCATTTAGCATCACACACAATCTAAAACTTATCAAAATCTGCATCTGCACATGTTGGTGGTGAATGGTGTCTCCTCTCATGTTCATATCTCTTCCTTCCACTTCTTTTCATCTTCTGGAAACCACGTCAACATGTGTGCAAAAACAGGATGCCACAGCCTGTATGTTTGTTGTCAGCATGCATATATGTTATGGGGGAAGGTGAGGGCAGTGGCCTGGCCTCCCCAGGCCCTGGGAGCTGCTGTCAGTTGCAGCTTACCCAGGCCTGGCCCCAGCTCCAGCCCCACTACCTCACAGCCCTGCCTGAGCCTGGCCCTTGCTTCATGGGTCCTGTCCTGATTCTTCCCTTGCCACCCTGTCAGTGGGACAGGCCCTGGCTGCCAGATCCCGCCCTGTCTGACCCTGGCAAGGCTCCCGGGCTGTTTGGAGCTGCCCTGATGTATATCAACGTTTAAGTTCCCTGATGATATCTCAGTTGCTTTTGATGTTAAATCAAACAAACAAACAAAACCCCACAAAACAATCAGGAAAAAAACAACCAAATAAACCCAAAACCAAACCAACCAAGCAACTAAGCAAAGATGCAAGGATGTTGTCTTTTTATTTTAAGTGTACCTTGTCCTGAAAAGAAATATTAAAAGCTCTTCCTTTGTTACAAATCTCTCAAATCCTACTGTAACATTAAACCCAAACCTGAGCAAAAATCTATCGAACAAGTTGCACTATCTCAGAGAAGGATCATAGAAAAATTACTCTTAACACAGATCCTTCTTTGTCTCTCCCTTGATTTTATTCACCTGATGTACCTATGAATTACTGGCCGATGTCCATCAGACAAGACTCTTCCTCTTACTCACTCTGCTATCTTTTCATTTTACTCAATCTTCCAGGCAGATATTAAGCACAGTTATTATTTTTTTCCTCAATTTATTAAAAGCCTGTAGATTTTTAACTTCAAAAAAGGCTTGAGGGTTGTGATACTTAATAGTTGGAAACATCTTGCAATGTTAAGTGAGCAACGATGTGGCATCTCCATTCCTGGGCAGGAATTAACATTCATCTCTGTCCTGAGGGATTTCTTACATGTCCTTATCTAGGCATGCTGACTTTCAATGCCTCTATGTGTGAGATGTTTTCTCTTTAGGAAGCCATTTCCACAGATGGTCTCTCTCCAAGTTCACAAGGTTGTATATTGTGCTTCAGTAGCCATATACATGCACAGAAGTTCATGAGTGTTATGGAAAATGAATTATGCTTCTCTATGTCAGTGCTGTAGTTAAATATTTTTTCTTTTCCCATACACATTACTGTATTTATACAATGGGCACACAATTGCAATAATATAACATACTCCTGAGCGTTTCTCATTGAACTTGGTATTTCTCTCCATTCTAGCAGCTCTTTGGAGTGGACAGAGTAAGGATTAATGAATGATGAAAGGAAGTGGGTTTACTTCCTCTTTACATCCTTTTTTAACATATATGTAATAAAATATAAATATATTATTCTGAAGGAATAAATATTTTATATTAATTCTAGAAAGTATTACCATTTACTGTTTATTTGGAAATGTCCCTCTTAATCATCTAAAAAACTTAATTTTACAAAATGTTAAGTTCCTCAGCAAAGTCAAGAATTAGAACAATATGTAATCAAACTGTAGAAACTGAGTAGAATAGAGGGAGCAATATAGTACACTAATTTCCAAAATTATTAAATTCTGTGTCCTACATTGCACAGGATGTCAAACTCAGAAATGGTTCTTACCATTTACAGGTCTATCTTTTTACAGTTTTTATAAATCTACTTGCTTCCGTCTGACATAGTTCTCCTGTACAGTGCTATACACTAGAAACTTCAGTGTTAAAATACTGTTCCCCTTGCCACAGAAGAAATCATTATTTTCCTTTTTTTACTCTATGTACATCAGTCTCAATTGTAAATGAGCTACAGAGCATCATATTAAAATGAGTTAGAAAGTTTATAAGCCATGCAAGTTTTGGAAGACAACTACTACTGTACATGGGATTTTGTTAGAATATTAGAATAATTTCTACTAAATAGTGGTCATAAATAAATGTATTTTAAAACTGCGAATTAAACCATGATATCCTGTTTGTTCAATAGAGCTATAAATCATCCTCCGTGTTTTGAGATATAGTAAGATGTTTGTTTATCACAGAAATTTGATCTAATATCCCCACTGAGATTACTTTGTTCTAAAATTTTCTTAAACATGGTATTTTCACTCTATCAGTGTTGAAGTGGTTTTAAAGTGGTGTCATTTTCACATTGAATGGGAAGAAAGATGAGTAAAGACCTGTGAAGTGAGGTAGCCTTTTCCATGTTTCCCTCTTGACAGGTAAATGTAAAATACAGTTTGTTGAACTTGGAGATGGTGGGTGTAAACGTGTTCTTCAGAGTTAATAAAAGAGAAGACATATTAATAAAAATTTGTACATCAGTTCTAAATTTATACTGTTGGAAAACTGACAATTTGGCTTCTCCATATGACATGCCTTTTTTTTTTTCCTAGACTAGAGATTTTTTTCCATATTTTTCTGTGAGAAGCTGCTTCCTCTATGTCTGATAGACCCAATACCAGCCAGCTCCAAGATACTCATCACTGTCTAAGGCCATACCAATTAGCAACAGTGTTAACACTCTTGGATAATGTAGTTAAGAAGAGGAAAAAAACTGCAAAACAGTAACAGCAGCTGGAGAAACAAGCTTGAATATGTGAGAGAAACAACTCTTGCAGACATCAAGGTCATTGGAAAAGGTGGGGAAGGAAGTGCTCCAGGTGCTGCAGCAGACATGCCCCAGCAGCCCATGGTGCAGGCCATTGTGAGGCTGGCTGTGCCCCTAAAGCCCATGGAGAGCCATGATACAGCAGACATTCACCTGCAGTCTGTGGAGGACCCCACGCTGAAAAAAGTGAATGCCCAAAGGAGGCTGTGATCCTGTGAGAAGCCCACAATGGAGCAGGCTCCTTACAGGACCTGTGAAGCCAGGGAGAGATGAACTAGTGTCAAAGTAGGTTTGTTGGCAGGACTTATGACCCCATGAGGGACCCATGCTAGAGCAGTCTGTTCCTGAAGGACTGGGCCCCATGGAAAAGACCCACACTGGAGCAATTAATGACTAACTATAGCCCATGGGAAGGATTCATTTTGGAAGAGTTCATGGAAGACTGTCTTTTGTGGAAGGGACCCCATACTGGAGCATGGCAAGAGTGTGAGGAGTCCTCTCCCTGAAGAGGAAGGAGTGGCAGAGACAGTGTGTGACAAACTGACCTCAACCCCACTTCCCTATCCCCCTGCACCACTGGAGGGGAGGAGGTAGAGAAAACTGGAATAAAGTTAAGATGGGGAAGAAAGGAGAGGTGGGGGAAAGTTGTTTTAATATTTCGGTTTTTTTTGGTCTCTCATTTCTCTGCTCCGATTTTATTGGTAATAAATTAAAATAATTTCCCCAAACTGAGTCTGTTTTGCCTGAGATGGTAATTGCTGAGTGATTACTCCCTGTCATTATCTTGACCCAGGAGACTTGCATAATATTTTCTCTCTCCTGTCCAGCTGAGGAAGGAAAGTGATCGAGTGGCTTTTGTGGGTACCTGGCATCCAGCAAGGGTCAGCCCACCACAAGCAGTTAATTGCTTTTCGTCTTTCTAAGAAATTTGCAAAGCTGATGACCTTTTGGAATTACTCCAGAAATGTCTTCATGCAAACACTTGACAATGTGGTTTCTGATAATTTCTTATTCACCTAGTCAGGAAAGCTACAGAGAAAAGCATACAGTTAACAATGAGGATGGTTTATTGACTATACCACTTCAACTTTTGAACATTTTTCATGTTCATATTTGTAGATTCACATTTGTATGCAATGCTTTTTTGCCTTTTCTTTACTGGTGCCTTGGCTGCACATATAAGTCACTACAATGCTTGGACCTTGTCTGGACTGCCAAGAAAAAAAAATCAGATACAGTTCTTCAGGGCACTTCATTTTATACATTGCTTATAAGCAGGATGGATAAATTTGGATGTTTTATCATACTGAGCACTCTGGTATTGTCATAGTGAGCTTTGACCTACTATCTATTGCCAGAGAGCAATATGTTAACGTGGTCTCATGCCAGAGAGGGTATGCCAAGGATATGAGACCTCTGACATAAATGTGCTTAAAAGCACGACTCTCACTTTTGTAAGGATCTTGTAACTGTACCATTCTCCCCCACCCCCACTCACGTCTCATATATATGTATAGATATATATATTTTATTATTTTTTAAAATCAAAGATGGCTGCAAAAGCTTTATTAGGAGCTATGAAATTTAAGCATGACCAATCCACTGTGTAGTACTTGACTTGGAAGCCATGATCGTTTCTCAGGACAAATGTCTTCACAAATGTAGATGATGAATAGGCAGCACAGTACCTAGGTGCCAAGATAACTTAGACAGGTTCACTATGACATCTGAAAATGTTATACATTTGGTAACAATACGTATTTTTAAAACTAAAGTGTATTTTGCAACTAAAGTGTGCTTTTGCAGACAGTGTGTTTTATTAACGACAATCTAAAATAACTTGAACCTATTGCTTTGATAAACCTTATTATTTGTGGATCTAGTAGTGAGAATTTCACATTGGATGTGCTCAGTCTTATAGCATACATATTACACTATTGGTGAATCTGTGCAAGCACGTAAGTTCAATGGCCACAACCCAAGCCTGCACTTTTAGTGAATCCGTAAATTGTGTGAATTCAACATAACTCCGGAATGGCCATTGTGCATTATTAGACTCATAGTGCTGACTTGATGTTATTTGGTGCAATTGGGCATCACTCAGAGGTTTAGCTCAGCCGCTCCCAGCCCCCAGTGAAAGCACTAAGGACAAGCTGGAATGCCAGGGAGCTTAACTTCTACTAGATTAATTCTCTTAATGCAACAGTATGTGTAGAGAATCATTAGTGACACTAGCAACAATAATTTCTGGCTTTACATACTAGTATGACATGATTGCTTACTTATAGCAAAACTGAGCTAGTAAAAACTAACTGTAAGGTTTTGGGAAAAAAATGAAAATGTCTCGCTTCACTTCTCTAGAGAAGCTTTACCTTCGCTAAGAATATTGTCTAAAGAGTTGCCTAATGAAAAAAGGGAATTTTAGATGAAAACTCAGTAGCTATGCTACCTCATCAGTGATTCTTTTATTTAGATAGCTAACCAGTTTATATTTAAATAAATCGGTAATCAACACAATAAAAATATTTATAAAATAATAATAAAAAACCTACAAAAATCAATGGCATACAACATATTTCATTATTTTTCAGACTATCTTCAGAATGAGGAAGGCAATCTAAACACAATTACAGGAAAATTTTGCTAGGACCATTTTAGCAGAGATGTCCCAATCTTTATTTGAAAAATTTAGCAGTCTCTTGGAGGCTTTATAACAAAAATCTTTAAGCCAAAATGTTATTGACAATTTACACTTAAAGCTCAAAAATTGCTGTCTCTGTTTATGTGTTGGCTGTTACCTCTAACTGCCGGAATTTCTCTATGCTCAGAATCAAAAAAGCAGCTTCATATTGACCTTGGAAGTGCATTCGAGTCTGTCATTGAATTGTAATGTTTATGTGTTTCTTGGTGTCAAGGTTTAAGGCAAGGCAGCAATAAACTGTGGCAGATGCTCCCTGTTATCCCCTCATTTCCCACCACCCCTTTCCTTTAGATCGGAAAGATGATAGAAAAGATAAGAGGAAAGGAAGAGAGACTTAGACTTCAAGTTGGAGAGTTTTAAAGGGTTTTACTAATGCTACTAATAAGTAGAGAATATATATTTATACAAAATATGCAAAACCAATCTTGAGTGCTCGATGTGGAGCTGGCGTCACTCCAGCAGCAGCAGAGCTGCGTGTGTGGAGCTGGCGGATCCAGCAGGTGCAGCTCAGGTCCCCGGAAGTCATGGGCAGGGACTTCACAGCAAACCGGAACCTGGTTGCAGGGATGCAGGGCCTGAGGCCTGTAGACCACAGGCAGACAGAAAGGGTCCTCTCTAGATGCCGGCCATGGTCGGAGAGAAACTGACCCTCGTGATCGCCCTCTTATATAGGGGGTATGACAATTATGGGATGGAATACTTCCGTTGGTCAGTTCTAGTCACCTGTTCCATCCACCCCTCCTCAAACATGCCCCTCTCACAATGGAACCTGGGAACCTGGGAAAACTTATAAGTCTGTCTTAGCTACCATAGTACTAAATCTACACATCAGCTTCTTCAGCATTCCGTTGGTCTCTTATCAGCACCGAGTACAGCATCCTAGGAAAAATGTGCAGACTAAAACTCAGAAAAGTACAGCCACCTAGAAGAACTTAGCTGAAAGAAAAAATCACTAAAAGAGAACCGGTCTTGTTTTTAACAAAACCAGGACACTTGGGCTACTTATGCTTTCCTGAATACCAGTTATCTTCTTTTATTTTTGCATACTGACAAATAATTATGTCATAAATGAGTTCCTGAGCAGGTGTAGATCTGAAGATGGAGCAGTATTTGCCTGAACATCGCCATTAGGAACTGAGAGAACTGAGGCCCTGACAGAAAGAACGCATAGACAATGACTTGGAGAGAGGCCCAAGGAGAATCATTGTATTGCACTAGTTTCTCCAATACAGGTGGGTTGTTGCTAACAATGGCTGCTGTATGGACTTCACCTGCTGATTCAGCCAAACCAGCCCCTGCTCCTGAAAGTTATTGTTATGACAGCCTCTTCAACCCAGGAACAATAGCTGCCATCCAGAAGATGTGTTCTCACCTGCAGCCTCAGTCACACCTGTCCCTCACCTGCTCCCCCAAACAATGGCCAACAAAAAGAAGCGTGCCCAGAAGCTCACCCAGGGTCCTGAGGTCACCCAATGGACCAGAGAAAGACCCTTGAATGCTGGCCATGTAAGCAATGGCAAAAGAAAGCATGGATCTTTCGAGCCTGCGCAGTACAAGCCTGGGTTGCGAAATCAAGGCGGAGTCTGGCCTCAAAAAATAGGAGCAAGGCGGGGGATGAAAAAGCATAAGAGATGACTCCCGAATGGATACTGTCAAGATCGTCCCACCAGAGGATCCCGAACCATGACGGAGGACCGGCAGGACTCTACGGGACCAAAGACCAGAAGGACGCTTCTGAAGCTCTGCTGGTGGTAAACGCATCCTCACTTCGCATCTTTATTTTTACTTTCCCCATTTCTTTTCCCTTTTCTTTTTCTTAATATCTCTCTCCCTATCACGTGCTGTTTTATGGGCAAATTAATAAAGTGACACTGTTTGATTGAATCATAACCCCTTGGCTCTTTGGTTGCCTTAATTTTGGGCTCTGAGATCAAGGTAAACAAAGCATCACGAGTCCATCACCGAGTGGACCGTGACGGCAGGTCACAAATAATGCCTGACATTTTGTTCAGAAAACTTCAATATTTTACACTAATATTGCTTGGATATTTGAGCTAACCATACCTTCTTTTTTCTTCTCAAATACTGAGCAAGAGACCATGCTTTTTAAAGCAAAAAAATAATTGGTATTCCTGTTTAGCACTAGGTAGATATTTGCTCAGAAATATATGCATAAGTAAGTTATGGGGCAACTGAAGTATACTATTTTATTTTGTATGTGTCTTTCAAAACAATTGTTTTTCTTGGCAGAAGAAAAAAATCTGTCATTAGAGGGTTGTACCTCTTTACTGGATTGACTGGCAACTGGACTGAGAAAAATATCAGCCAAGCTTTTGGGCATGCATGCCCTTCATAAGGTCTGAAACAGAGGCAATGAATTTAAAAGTGAAATACAAGTTGAGAACAACAGTTCAGGGGTTATGTGAGGAAATATGAGGACAAGAGAGGAAAGCAGGGCAAAGAGAGGGTAAATATCTTCTTGGGCAGAGGAGAGTTTGAAACAGAGGTGCTTTTGAACACAGATAGATTAGGGATAGATGAAAAGTTTATATATCATCAGCTGTAAAGCAAATCTCTAGTAGCTTCCCATATTTTGTGCTCAGAAAATCTGAATCTTTGAGGGGGAGAGATTTTTTTGTTTTCTTTTCTTTTTCTTCTAAAGTGAAGAGATAAAAGATGTTTTGACTGCTTCCCTGAGAAATATTTATGCCTTGACAGTGAAGTAAATCTTTAATAGCCAGGAAAAGAAAAAAAAAAAACGGGGGGGGGGAGACAAAAAAAGTATTATTTCAGTAACAGCAGCTTTTGGGATGGTTTTGATAAATTCAAATAGTGTCATGATTGGATATTGTAGGTCTCTCAGAAGCCTATCTTGGCTGTAGAACTTGAAAGTTGGCAGTAGCTTCTTGTAGTGAGAGACTGCAATCATCAGATTTTTCCTTGAACAGATGGGAAAGTGATGTGTTGTTCTCTTTGAATTGTGAAATGTAGAGTTTATTGGTGGTCTGAGTTTTACTTTACAGAGGATGGTATCAAAAACTAAAAGCTAGAAGAAACTTCCAGCTCTTTTGATCAGTGTAAGTAGAATCCAGGCTCGACCCTTGATTTTACTCGCATAACTATCCATCATAGCAACTGAAAATTTTATGCTAAATAAGCGTATATGAAAATTACACATAAGTAGATGGGGAAAGGGTTTGTCAAATCAGACATTTTAGGATTTTCTTCTGTTGCTTAAGTTACATGGTGAGATTGCTAATCATGCATTTTAAAATTTCTGAAAACACTGTTAAAATATTAGCAAAGTGGATCAGTGTATAAACCACATAGTAAAGGTTATAGACAAAGAAGCTCATGCTAAGATCAGGATTCAGTGAAGTGAAGAAAGAAGGAAATAAAAAGGAAGGAATTCTGTCACCCTGAGTGCCAAGGACACGTTGGTGATCTGACCTAGAGACCTGCTAATCAATAGGCTTATTATTTGAGTAATGATGGTATTGGCTGCTCAGATCTCATACTGTTTTGGTAAATAAACCTCGGCCTTGACAGACAAGCTGTAGTTTTGATTTTTAGGGAAGAGGCAGTTCTCATTTTCTTTTTTTTTTTGCTCTTTATTTTTTTTGTTTGGTTGTTTGTTTGGGTTTTTGTTTGTTTGTTTGTTGTTTTGTTGTTGTTGTTGTTGTTGTTGTAGATACAAAGGTCATATCAGAAATCCTAACTGGACATAAACAGGACAAAAAAATGTACTGAGAGACTGAGAGGTAGAAAGTAAAAACCAACCAACCAACCAACCAACCAACAAACAGTGATTTTAGGAAATAAAAAGTCTTTTTTTTTCTTTGGGGATATTTTAGGTTTATTTGAGCTGACATTTTAACTGATGAAAGGTCAATTTAAAATTATGTCTAGTTGCAAAATATACTTTTAATGTCCTCTAGTCATATGCATATCACTATTACCTGTATGAGGCATGCATACATACATTTGTCCATTCATTTTACCAACTGAAGATGCTGAAAAGAAGCACATTAACTTGTTTCATGTATAAAATCAATAACATTAATAAGTAAGAAAAAACAATATCGAAACTGTGTATGTCATAGTATATGAAAACAATGAATTGGATTCTGTTCTTTTTAATATAGGGAGCTTTCCACAAGGTTTTTTATATTGAGCCTCGATAAGATTAGAGGAATCATAACTGGATTTAACACAAAGGAGATGTATTTGCATTGAAGAGTGTTACAGAGTATCATTACAGTTTTTGGTATGTATATACAAATACATCTAGAGCATGAAACTGTAATTTGTCATGGTGCATGTTACATGCATGTTGAAAATCTGTATTCATAGACCATTCAAAGCAGATCATAGGAAAATCATTCAGCAACATGTGGCTGAATGGTGTATAAATAGCATTGCCATAATCTTTCATGTCCTCACATGTGTGTGAAGTTGTTGGACAATCTTTGTTTATATGCTCCTCTACGAGATGCAGCATCTTGGGAAGAAAGAATTTTACTGCTTAGTCAAGTACCATTGTCAGCAAAGGGCTAAAAGCAAACAGCATTGTGATTTGTGGATTACTTGGGTTCTTTTTTTAGTAATTGTCTGTAATTGAACAGCTGTTTCCCATGCATACTAAAGTTCAGCCAAAAGGATTTGTCAAGCAAATCAGCTGATACAATATTTCAGCAGCTGATTCTCAAGGCAAGAAAATAACAAGTGAACTGTGCTGGATGCTAAATACTAAGAAAAAACACTGGAATAATCTTATCATTACTATGCAAATTGGAGAGAAAAACCCGATACAGTATCAGCCAAGGTTTGAATGAAGGTGAAATGGTTTCTCTTTTCTGTCAAGATTTTTCATCATGGATTTTCTGACTTTCATGAAAAAAATATGTATACTGTTAATGCACATTAAAAAGTATTTTTAAGCTGTTGAGGAGCCAATAATACCAATTCTTGAAAATCTGTTTTTACCTAGAAAAATATTGTTGTGTTCATAGTTTTATGAGCAGTAAATAAGACCCAATTCTGCAACAGCAGAATCAATGTCAGCCTTAGGAATGAAATATAAATCTGAGTGACAGTATGTAACTGGAATTACAGTGCAATAACTTTGTTTAGATGTCTATGATTATTCCAAAATATGAAAGATACTTCTCAATTAAGTATAATTATCAACAAAGCAAATGGAGCACAATCATTTACCAATATATTTGAAATTAAAGCTCAAATCCCAAACTACAGACTAGCATCAAAAATGCTGGTGGACCACGGTTAGAGATGATTTAACCATGGTAAAGCAAACAGAGTCAATAGTTCTGTAAAATGGAAGTGAAAGTGAAGGCATAGATTCATCTCAGTTTTCTAAAACGTATGACAAGGCTGTGGAGTGGTAAAAGAAAATAATTACTGCCCTGAGAATCCTATATGGTATAGTCACATGAAGAGGCTGGATTGACTATGTAGCTGAAAAAATTAGCTTCAAATGAAATAGCTGTCAAGCTATGCAGCAAAGGAAAATGGAGTTAGAGACAGTGCTTGTAATTATTATTTATGTGACACCACAGGGATGCAATAGTTACAACAGATGCCAGATTAAGTCCCCAGATTAAATGTGAGAACTAATTTGTAACCCAAGTTTTACTTTCAATAATAACTGTTGCTGGAGAAAACCTTTTGTTTTACCAGAAGGTCAAGGGAGTAATAAACTGAGGTAGATTTATTGCCTATGGCTTGTTTTATTTTTCTTCTTCTGGCAGCATTTTGTCTTCTGATTCCTATTTGCTCTGTTCTGAGGTGTTTTGTTTGTTCGCTTGCTTGATTGGGTTTTTTTAACCTTTTATTCATGTTTGCCAAGACACACAACAACAGCATTCATTTGAACAGCGTTATCCCACCCACGCCCTGGATTTTTCTTTCTACGCCATTGTTTGGATGAGAGCTGCATCAGTAATTATTCAAAATTAATGCACTTAATACATTAAACTGCAACTCCAGTGTGAAACATACCTCCTAATATATTATTATTTTCTTGTATGTATTAAATATTCAGAAATGCATCTGATTAAATATATCTGCTTTATTTGAAGCAAATAAATAAATATATAAATTTTATGACCACAGATGAAACAAATACATTTAAAAATTCAAACAAGTAATTGTTTTTCTTCGACCTAACTTGTGTTGTGCTATTAAAAACACATGCATGATACGAAAATTCTGTCTAGGTCAAAATAATGTCTTTAATCAATTATATTCCACAAAAAAATAATCCAGAAGTAACACTTTAAAAATAACTCCAGAAAATATATCAAATTATTTTAAAACTGAATCTAATATTCTGAATGATCTACTTCTGCAATTAAATGACTGTCCTTCAAGCTAAGAACTCATTTGTCCAGCTTTCACTTACAGTTTAGGAACAGAGGCACCTTCAGGTGGTAAGGCAGTCCATCTAAAGCTTAGGAGAAATTGATTTCTCTGACATGCCGATTAAAGGTAATTTACTAACATAACTGGACAGGAACTCTCTTTGGAGTCTTTCAAGGCATTTGTACCATTGCCATATACATAGGGAATTTGGACATTGTCTGAGATCTGGGTCTGCAGGCTGATACACATCTGAATTAAATGCCAAATATAGATTAAGTCGTTGGTGCTCATTATTTATTTTCTTCTTCAAATTTTGTGAGAATTTTATCTTTGTGTATAAACATTTACATATTGAAATAAATTGTGTGTTTACCTTCTGTATGGAAATTGTCTTATGATAACGATGGCATAGCATCATTGTCAATATAGCATAGCATACTATCTCAGTATACTAGAACAATGATTTATATTGCAAGTTTTTTGGGTTTTTTTTAACATATTACAAAGAGGTATTTGATTTAATTTCAATACTGCAAAGAGAGATATCCATTAAAATTGTATCCAGTGTCCTAGGTCAATCCAAGGGTCACAGTTAAACAGTCATACTTCTAATATTTTACTTAAAATTGATTTCTGTCTTTACTCCTCATCCAAATCCTAGTGATGTCTACTGACTACGGTGGATTTTGAACCAAGATAGGAACTCATACTTTGATTATCATTAACTGTAACCAACTTCTCCTGTAAAGACTGGTGGAAGTAGTTACACATATACCTAGCCTTTGTTTCAGGCACACCAATTTTGTGTAGATATACCAATTGTTTGATCTGATGTCAGTGCATTTGTGTGAAGTTAAGATAGCTGGAGGAATAATCAAAAATCCGAAACACAGAACACTGTACCTTTGAAATTTTGTCTGCCTTCTGATATTCTAGGGTGAGCATTGTATGTGAAATCTGACAGCTATCTACCAGCCCAGAACATATATTTTTAAGCAATTATAGGAAATATAATACTGCACCGACTGGAACATTATTAAATAAAAAATAGAAAAAAAAAAAAGCTATAGTAAAGGCTGGTTTTCAGAAGGTTTTCTGTCTTTTGTTTGTTTTGGTTTGGTTTGGGTTCTTTTTTATGCCTCTATTTAAACACCTACAGAAACAGATGTACAGCACTGACTTTCAACAGTATTTGGTATTCTAAATTTGAATACATTTTAGTATTTGAAAATCATGTCTGCAGTCACTAACCTCAGTTTGATCATCTCACACACGTAGGTACTAAATACCATGAGAAACCCTACAGTATCTTGTCCATAATGACTAGCAGACATGAAACATTCACAGGAGACTTAGTCATGTTAAGAGTAACAGATAAAGAATGATAACCTAGGTCATCTCAAATTCTGCACTGAGGCAGTCGAACTGACCTCCAGAAGTCAAGCTATGCAAATTGTTTATCAAATATTTTTACGCTTATGACTAAAATATTCAGCAACTCTAGAACATTTGGCTAGATCTTGATTTTTCTAAATGAAAAAGGATTTCAGCAAGTACTCTACTCTCATTACCCTCAGTATGACCTTTCTATGGACATCCTTTTTTGTTTGTTTGAATACCTGAGCTTAAATAAACACATTAAAATCTTAACCAGAGCAAGGGGAATGAGGAGGTCATAGTGAAGAGTAAGGGTATCAAGCTGTCTGCAAATATTTACTCTATATGTTTTTAGAAACTGCATAAGTTCTTAAAGTAGATCCTAGAGGCATAATTAGGAAAATGGGATAAAAATAGGCAGTGAAAAAAAGTGAATATTAAGGTAAAGCCTCCAAGACAACTGTGTTCTATTAGTCTGTTGAACAACAGAATAAACTGTCTAGAAGTGGATAAATTTTGCAACACTTGAGTCAGTTAAAGTGAGACTGGAGAAAATTATATTTTGGTGAAGGAACTTACTAGTTAACCTAATAAATATTTCTCCAGTTCTAATCTCAGTCTCCATGAAAGTGTGATTATATATCATTGTAGTTATATTACTCTAAATTGATGTAACAATGCATTATTAAGTGATTAATTTTATGTACATGCTTTCTTTTATTCTATTAAATATTACATATTTAGCTTAAATGCATTTTTGCCTAACACTTAGTAATATTATGTTTGATCTGCATTTATGTTTTATTTGATTATTCAAGATGGAGATTTCTTGAGCCAAGGAAGTTAGGAGGATAATAACAAAGGTATGTGTAGTAGTCAAGATTATATGGGAATTAGATATTCTACTAGTCTATAGGACAAATGCTGGAAATTACTGTAGGAATAAAAAACTATTGTTTTTATTCTTGACATCACTTCATTATTTTACTGTGGAAAACAGATAAGGTGTTCAAAGAATAGTGCTAATCTAGAAAACAGTGCTATCTAGAAAAATGTTATGAATCTATGTTTAAGAGAAGTACACACATATTACTTTTTGCAAAGCTGATGCATGTGTGTGCTCAATAAGAGTTATGAATATACAGGCAATTATTTCCATAGTCTAATTTCAGTACTATTGAGATTATTTGTTTCTATATTATCAGAATTAACTTCTAAGGCCTTCTTTCAAAAATTGCCTTGAAAAACAATGACCTGGACCTAAAACAATGGTTTTTGTATCTCTGAAATAGTTGTGAAGTCTGAGTATCACATAGTACAACATCTGGTACCTCACATTCAGGACTGCGCATGATTTATCTGGTTTTCTAAGACAACCCCTTTTTTACATATAATAATTGGCTTTAAAAAAACAACAAAATTGTGGTTTTATTTCATTTCTGGTCCACACTTTTTCCTTTAAACTTGAAATTTAAGTAAAGTTATGACCTGGAAATTAGTCTGAAATGTCATAGCACATGCTTTTGATTAATCAGGTTGTTTCTCTTAGCTATTCATAAGGGCCATCTAGCAAAACTTTTATTTACAGTACTACTTTGTTACTGACTTGAATATTTCTAAAGGAGTATAGTGGGTCTCTTGAGGTGAAGAACAGCATAACACTGGGAATAAAGTATAGCCTGTATTTAAATTAGTCCTTGTGGGTGTTGCAACATGATGATCCTGCTCTTTACCAATGGCTTGTATTAATGAATATTGAAGTCAACAGCAAGTCTCTCACTGACTTCATCAGTCAGGGTATTTATTAGGCCTTGAACATCTAAAGTACAATCTGTCTCTCAAAACACAGAGGTTACTTCAGCTTCGCGTCACTGTGGTTTCTGGTAAGCAGTCATGTGCTACCTACCCTTTGGTTTTCAAAACTTTAATTAGTAGTGAATACTCTGTTACCTAAATTTATGTTAAAAAGTATGCTATTACAGGAAGTGTGCTGCAATTAATACTGAAAGCATGTCTCATATTAGTATTTTTTTTCTCTTATACCACAACACCACAACAGCCTATGTGAATGGGTTAAACTTTGAACCTTGTTCATAATAGCATTCCTAATCACTTATCTTTTTTAAAGTTTGCAGCATATGTAAGGTTTCCTTTTTTTCCTTAAACTCATTTTCTACCATAATGCTGGAAGGATACATCTGTATGATCTCTCTTTTTTTCCTGGAAGAAGATCCTTAGAGGCTTCTCACACTGCTTCATTTACTTCTTCTGGTTTTCTTTTGGATAACTTCAATTTATAGGGAAATTGACTGGTTATTTTGGATTTTACTCTTTCATGGTTTCACTAGTACTTTATATTAATTATCTTTTGCATCCTTTTATACAGTAGTTTTCACAGTATCTCACAATGGCTGAGTTTGAAAGTAGCATCTGGAGATCATCTGCTCCAACAACCCCTGCTTAGGAAAGGCCACCTAAACCCCATTGCCCAGGACCATGTCCAGGTCTTGCTTTTGAATATTTCCATGGATGGAGACTTCACAGGTTCTTCGAATACCCTGGTGCCAGTGCTTAGTCATCTTCACAGTAAAAAAGTGTTTCCTGATGTTCAGATGAAACCTCCCACATTTCAGTTTGTGCTCATTGCCTCTAATCCTGTCACTGGGAACCTCTGAAAAGAGCCTGGCCACATCTTGTCTGCATCCTTCCTTCAGGTATTTATATGCATTCATAAGACATCCCCTGAGTCTTCTCTTTCCTTGGCTGAGTTTTCTCTTCCCTAGACTGAATATTCCCATCTCTTTCAGCCTTTCCTCATATGTGATGTGCTCCAGTCCCTTAATAATCTTTGTCACCCTCCAGCGTGTCCTTGTCTCTCTTGTGCTGAGTAGTCCAGAACTGGACACAATTCTCCAGGTGTGATCTCATCCATGCTGAATAAATAGGTAAGGATCACCTTCCTCAACTTGCTGGCAATCCTTTGTCTAATGCAGCTGAGGATACCATTAGCCTTTATTGTGGCAAGGGCACATCGCTGGCTCAGATTCAACTGTGTATTCACCAGGACCGCCATGTCCTTTTCTGACAAGCTGCTTTCTAGCTGGACAAACCCTCCAACATACCTTCACAAAATCACGGAATGTTAGGGATTGGAAGAGACCTCAAAAGATCATCTAGTCCAATCCCTGCACTGCAGTAGGAACACCTAGTGTTCCAGTTTGAACCCATTACCCCTTGTCTTACCATTGGTTGTCACTGAGAAGTGCCTGGCTCCATCCTCATGACACTCACCATTAATAACATTAATAAGGTTAACCCCTCAGTCTCCTCTTCTCCAAATGAGAGAGACGTAGCTTTCTCAGACTTTCCTCATAAGGGAGATGCTCCACTCCCTTAAACCTCTCGATCTACTAACCACACCCTTCTTAATACAGCCCAGGATGCCATTAGCCTTCTTAGCCACAAGGGCACAGTGCTGGCTCATGGTCATCCTGCTGTCCACCAGGACCCCCAGATCCCTTTTCCCTACACTGCTCTCTAATAGGTCATTCCCCAACTTATATTGGAACCTGGGGTTGTTCTTACCTAGATGCAAGACTCTACACTTTCCTGTGTTGTATTTCATTGATTTTTTCCCCGCCCAACTCTCCAGCCTGTCTAGGTCTCTCTGGATGGCAGCACAGCCCTCTGGTTGGTCAGCCACTCCTCCCAGTTTGGTGTGATCGGTAAACTTTCCGACAGCAAACTCTATTCCCTTATCCAAGTCATTGATTAATATATTTAATGGTACTGCTCTCCGTACTGACCCTTTAGGCACTCCACTAGATACAGGCCTCCAACTGGTCTCTGCCCTGTTGACTACTACTCTCTGGCTTCTTTCCTTCAGCCAGTTCACAGTCCACCTCACTACTTAATCATCGAGTCCACACTTCCCCTGTTTAGCAGCAAGGATGCTGTGGGAGACTGTGTCAAATTCTTTACTGAAGTCAAGGTAGACCACATCCACCGCTCTGCCATCATCTATCCACCTCGTTATGTCCTCATAAAAGGCAATGAGGTCAGCCAAGCATGACTTCCCCTTGGTGAAGCCATGTTGACTGCCCCTAATGACCCTCTTATCCCTAATATGCCTTGAGATGATACCAAGGACAAGTTGTTCCATCACCTTTCCAGGGATGGAGGTGAGGCTGGCCAGTCTATAGTTAGCCGGGTCCTTCTTCTTACCCTTTTCGAAGACTGGAGTGACATTTGCTTTCCTCCAGTCCTCAGGCACCTCTCCTGTTTCCCATGACTCAGCAAAGATGATGGAGAGTGCTCTAGCAATGACCTCAGCCAGGTCCCTGAGCACCCGTGGGTGCATCCCATCTGGACCCATGGATTTATAGATGTCCAGATTGCTTAATTGCTCCCTAACCCAGTCCTCATCAGCCAAGGCAGACTCCTGCTTCCTGAGTTCCTCTGAGTCCTCAGGGGTACGGGGCTCCTCAGAACAGCCTCCTCAGGCTCCTACAGGTACCGGCAGAGTAGACAGAAACAAAGGCGGCATTCAGTAACTCTGCCTTCTCTGTATCTTCTGTCACCAGGGCACCCACCTCATTCATCAGTGGGCCTACATTGGTTTATCATGGTCATGGTTTATCTGTCATGTATTTGAAAAAGCTCTTTCTCTTGTCCTTGACACCTCTCATCAGGTTTAATTCTAAGGAGGCCTTAGCTTTCCTAGTTGCCTCCCTACATCCTCTCACAACAGCCTTATGTTCTTCCCAAGTGGCCAGCCCCTCCTTCCATGATCTGTAAACTCTACTTTTCTACTTGAGCTTACCCATCAGTTTCCAGTTTAACCACACAGGTCTCCTGGCCCCATTCCTTGACTTCCTACCTGTTGGGATGCTCTGATCTTGAGCTTGGTGAAAGTAGTCCCTGAATGCTAACCAGCTATCTTGGGCCCCTTTACCTTCAAGCAGCCCTGCCCATGGGATTTCCCCTAGCAATTGCTTGAAAAGGCCAAAGTTAGCCCTGCTGAAGTCCAGGATTGCAATTCTGCTTGCTACTCTGTTCCTGCCACAGGAGAACCTGAACTCCACCATTTCATGGTCATTGCAACCAAGGCAGCCCTCAAACTTCACTGCTTCAAGCAGACCCTCCTTGTTAGTGAGGATGAGATCTGGCAGTGCACCTCTCCTAGTCAGCTCCTCCACCATTTGCATCAGAAAGTTATTGTCAATGCACTGGAGGAACCTCCTAGACTGTGGCTGGCTGGCTGAGTAGTCCTTCCAGCAAACATCAGGGAAGTTAAAATCCCCCATGACAACCAGGGCCTGTGACTGTGAGGCCACTCTTAGCTGCCTGTAGAAGGCCTCATCAACCTCCTCACCCTGATCTGATGGCCTGTAATAGACACCCACAACAGTATCAACCCTGCCAGCCTGCCCCTTAATTCTTACCTGTAGACTCTCAACTCGCTCCTCATCTGTGCCTCAATACATTGTAGTGCTTTCTCACGTAAAGAGCAATTCCACCACCACACCTGGCTGGTCTGTCTTTCCTGAAAAGGACATAGCCATCCATGACCACATTCCAGTCATGTGTGCTGTCCCACCACGTCTCTGTAACTGCCTCCAGATCATAATTTCCTGGCTGAACACAGGTTTCTAGCTCCTCCTGTTTATTCCCCATGCTGCATGCATCGGTGTACAGGCATTTCAGGGAGCTAGCTGAGCACACTGATTTCACTTCAGGGGTATGGGAGGCCCCCTGATCTTCATCAATTTTTGAGTGCTGCCCCACTGGTGTAAGCCCAGCTACAACCCCACACCCCTTTAAATCTAGTTTAAAGCTCTCCAAATGAGCCCTGCTAATTCCTGTCTCAGCATCCTTTTGTCCCTGTGAGATAAACCTTTCCTATGTATCAGTGTCCAGCCTGGTGTCTTATAAAACCAGCCATTATCAAAGAATCCAAAGCCCTGCCTGTAGCACCAATCTTGTAGTCAATCATTTATGGACTGAATCTTTCTATTCCATCCCACAGTGTCACCTGAAAATGGAAGGAGGGAAGAGAAAATCACTTGAGCCCTAAACTCTTTCACCATCCGTCCCAATGCCTTGAAATCTTTCTTCATTCCTCTCAGACTGTGGGATGCAGCTTCCTCCCCACCTGTCTGGAAGATTAGCAGTGGGTAGTAATCTGTTGGGTGCACCAGGTTGGGGAGTGCCCTGGTGGTATCCCTGATCTGGGCTCCGGATAGACTATAAACTTTCCTATGATTAGGGTCAACTCTGCGTATTAGGCCCTCTGTCCCTCTCAGAAGGGAATTGCCTACTACAGTTACCCTTTTTTCTTTCTTATCAGAGGCAGTCTTGAGGTGTGAAGTCAACTGCCTCTTCCTATGTGACCTTGTAGGCAGACTTTGCACCGCATCATCACCTACCTCTTCTTCAAGATCCAGGGCCTCAAACTTACTACAGAGGGGCACCTGGGGAAGCAAAGCAGGTAGGGAGGGGGGTTGCCCGTGATGCTAAACTGGAACTTGCTTCCAACCCTCGTCATCTTTTTGGTCCCCTACTTCTGCCTGACAGCGACAGGGCAGGAGCTGTCTTGTGTCTCCCCACTCTGCCTGACAGGGCAGGGGGTCCATCACCTTTTGGGGGGTTATCTCCCTGGGACCTTTCTGACTGGCACGCCAGGGAGTTACTCCACCAATTAATCTCCTTTTCACGTTCCCTGATGGACCTCAGTGTCTCGACCTCTTCCTTAAGTTTCTCGACCATGCTGAGTGTCTTGGGGTTGTTCTTCTCTAGGTGCAGGAATTTAAACTTCTCTTTGAACTTCATGAGGGTCCTGTTGGAACACGCTTATTCCACCTAATCATTCTTGTTTCTCCTTTCTTATGCCTTTTTTTTTTTTTCTTTCCAATTGCTGTAAGTCATATACACGTGGAAAAGACAAAACCAATCAAACAGTACTGGAAAATTATAAATTAAGCTGTATCACAAGGAACCTAGAAGATGAAGTATAAGTGGATGCATATGTACATAAAGACAAAGCATGACATTGACAAAAGAGAATTCCAAAGCTGAAAGAATCTGTGAAAGTTGTACTCAAATTCTGTGGAAGAGATGAAGGAAGTTAATAATAGGTTTTGGATGGTTTTTCACATTCCCTGTTACAAATACAAGTATATTTTAACTCATATTAAGTATTTAAATAATTCTTCTGTAGAAATGTGTAACAAGATAAAGGAGAATTTTAGTTAAAATTATTGTCTTTAATATCACAGTTCATCCTGGTGGACACAAAAATATGATGAGGAAAACCTGATGAGAAAATTTATTTTATGATTAAACATAATCAAAGGTTATTAATGAAATAAATAATTATGAAACCTAACTAATTATGAATCAATTCTTAATAAATTGTGGATTTTCTACTTAGCATGAGTGGGAGACAAAGACAAATGACAACAAGTTGTAAAGGTTCAAAGGGTCATTAAGCCATTCCCTGAATGGCTACTGAAGCTTCAATCTGGAATGGCCTCGCTATAGATATACATATATATTAGTTTAGTCATTGGGGCCAGGCTCAGGTTTAAGCACTAGCACATAACCATTTCTTTTACAATACCTAATTTTGACTCAGAACAATTATCACCCTCCCAGATAAGGTTTAAGACATTTGTTTTGGACATTGTCTTACAGGAACTGTTTCCAATTAGACTGTTTCACGATCAGGTTGTTTTAGTGGAAGTAGTGGTGTAATTTTGGGAAGTGTACACAGGTTGTAGCATGTCACTTTGTCTTCAGACAGATGATGGTCTGTAGAGTGCTAAGTTTGTCATTATAGATTTAGGTTTAGATTTTAGAGGCCCCCAAAAGGAATTTTGTAGCAAATTCCAAATACTAAACATGGATATGACATAATCAACTCTTTAACTGGGGCAAAATCTAAAACAGAGAAAGAATTGTCTCAGGCTATGCAAAGGAATTAGAACCTTCCCATACCTCTGTTTGTTGTGGCCAGTGCACTCACAAGCTAAATGCAAGTATATTAATTTTGATAGTATCAAAAATAAACCAGAGTGTGACATACCATTAAAGTAGATTACTCTTCCATTTAAAAGAACAGAGGATGTGGGATTTTGTGGTGTTTTTGGGGGTTTATATTTTTGCTAAGTAAAATGTGATTACAGTTCAACATTTACAAGGGAAGCACAGAATGAATGGTAAAATTCTTTCAAAGAAAGTTTATTTTTAATATCTTTGCCTGTTCTCATCTCAGAAAGACTAGTAAAAATAAGAATGTAGATTCATAGAATCATAGAATAGTTTGGGTTGAAGCAGCCTTTAAAGGTCCCACCCTCAATGAGCAGGGACATCTTCGACTAGATCAGGTTGCTCAGAGCCCCATCTAGCCTGGCCTTGAATGTTTCTAGGGATGGGGCATCTACTACCTCTCTGGGATACCTGTGCCAGTGTTTTACCACCCTCATTATAAAAAATTCCTCCTCGTGTCCAGCCTGAATATCCCCCCTTTTAGTTTAAAACCATTACCCCTTTTCCTGTCATAACAGGCCCTAGAAGAGGGGCAAAATCACCTCCCTCAAACTGCTGGCCGCATATGGTGTGACCATCCAGCCAGTTCCTCATTCACCAAACAGTCCACCCATCAAATCCATACATCTCCAATTTAGAGAGAAGGATGTTGTTGGGGACTGTGTCAAAGGCCTTACAGAAGTCCAGATAGATTACATCTGTAGCCCTTCCTTTGTCTGCTGATCTAGTCACTCCATCATAGAAGGCCACTAGGTTGGTCAGACAGGACTTGACCTTGGTGAAGCCATGCTAGCTGTCCTGAGTCACATCCCTGTTCTCAATGTACCTTAGCATAGCTTCTAGGAGGACCTATTCTGTGATCTTCCCAGGCACAGAGGTGAGGCTGACAGGACAGTAGTTCCTGGGGTCTTCCTTTCTACCTTTTTTGGTAGAAATGGGTGTGTTGTTTCCCTTTTTCCAGTTACCAGGGACTTCACCTGACTGCCCCACGAGTTCTCAAATAACATGGAGAGTGGCTTGGCAACCACATCAGCCAATTCCCTCAGGACTCTGCGATGTTATCTTATCAGGTCCCATAGATTTATGTAAGTTCATATTCCCCAAGTGATCGTGAACCCGCTCTTTGCTTACAGTGGGATTTAGTGTAATTTTGACTAGGAACTCATCTTTCAATCTGCTAGTATCCAAAAATTTTACATTAAGTTTTTGAAATGTTAAATAGCGTGAAATTGAAATATGAGAATATGATTTTCTAACTTGGCTTGACAATGAGGGCATAGCAGATTTAATGTCATCTGTGCTGAAACATTATTTAATGTATTTCTTTTTAGATATGCAAATATAGACTGTAATTTCTACTAGCTTAAAAACCTTAAATAGCTTCTTTCTGATTTTTTCCATAATTCAATTTTTACGTTGTTTTTCAGAAAATTAACAATTTTAGGTGACAATGGATTGATAGTACCAGAAATATCTTGTAGCCCACTTGTAAGCTCCTGAAGTGGAAAGAATACAGAATTCCAAAAAATGTTCAGCTAATCCACTTTTAAAATGAGCTAGACTGACCAGCATTCCCTCAGAGAATAACTCAGTATCTAGGAGGCAGTCGTGCTAAAATGTATATAGATTTATGCAGTGTGCCACCATCATTAAGGACTGTTTCCTAAAGGAAAACAGCTGAGACAAGCAAGCTGCTTTCATTTATAGACTAAACCATAATTTTTCATCATGCCAGCAGCATCTTTCAATTTATCAAAGTATTTGTCTCACATTTTTTATTTCAATAATTTCATATATTTGTCAGTATTATTTACATATGTGGGCCACATTTATCAAAGCTCAAACAAGTTGTGAAATTGGCCTTTTGCTATGGCAAGCTCTTTGAAGATGGGAGGGAGGGAGAGACGGAGGAAGGAAGGGAGGAATGGAGGGAGCAAGGGAGGGGAGAGAGAGAGAGGGAAAGAAAAAAAGGAAGGAAGGAAGGAAGGAAAAATAGGAAGGAAGGAAGGAAGGAAGGAAGGAAGGAAGGAAGGAAGGTAAATAAAGAAACCCCTTGATTTATTTGCAAATAAGGAAATCAATTATCAACCTTTTCCGTAGTAGTATTTGTTGTTTCCACTTTCAGACTCTCAATATACCAACAAGTATTCTTAACTCATACTCTAATTATCAACAGAATCCCAGCTGAAAGAAAAATAAAATGCGATGGTAATGCTTTTCATTGTATTTGAATATATGGCATGAAAAATGAGAGCGGTAATGAGGTAAGAGAGACCTGCGTCAGTTCTGCATTGTAAGAACTGGGAAACTTAAAATGTAAAGTGTTAGAGGAATTATTCCCCTATAACAGCACATCTCAACAAACATGACTGAGCAGCACAGGAATACAGGAAACTGAACTTAAATTCTCTGAGAATCTTTCATTCTAAAATCTTAAACTAAAACCCAGCAGCATGAAGCGGTTTTTGACTTTCTTTTTTTTTTTTTTTTTTTTTTTTTGGTAGGGAGATAAGGGAACAAAAGCAATGGACTTCACAACGGTTTTATATTACTCATTAATTCAGGCATAATTCTTACTATTATCTACACTTGAATTACCTGTAATGCTGAAAATTTTTGTGGCAATATGTCTGGAAGACAGGTGAGAGGGATTTTGAGACACCAAGTTTTGAAATATGAAAATTCAATCTATAATGTGTGATTCAGATTTTTCTGGAATTTGAGCGGGAACATTGCAGCTCAAATCTGTATTGAAAATTGCAATTTGATGCCACTGGAGCAATATAATTTCCTGGAGAAGTTCTGGTGTCCTTCCTGACATATAACACAGAATATCCTGCCTTATCTGTAATTAAGTAAAATTCAGTAAAAAACTAAGTACCAGTTTGATACAGTTTTAAAAGTGTTGCTTTTGTTTTTGTTAACTAATATGATTCAAGGATGTAAGATAGTATGGAAACAGACATTTGGTATAATAAAATAGAATTGATAATGTATTTATATAATAATATAAAACTTAGAAAACTCTTTTGGAATATGCAACTACAAGAAGAAACAGTATCTATGACAAGATTAACTTTAAAAATTTTTTCCTATATTTCTTAGATTGTTTTTGTGGATAAAAGATATCGAAGTTATTTACTAGAATGCTATTGTCAGGAAAGTAATATTGTAAGGTAAAAATATATATGTATATATAAAAGTTCATAATGATTTAATTTTATACCCCCTCCAGTATATTTACTCCATTATTTCAAAACTATACCTTTGTTTTTCTTGTTTTTAAAATGTTTTGCATTTCACTCACTTGTTCTTCTTTTAGGGGCCATCTCACCTCAAGGTACTGACATAAAGGTCTAGGTGTTTCACGTTATCTAAATCAGCAGCTCTGGTAATGGTAGATCATAATGTTACCAGCAAACAAATGGCCATAAATAATGCATAAAGGATGAAAGCCCTCCTTTTATTGCTCTAGCCTGCAGTACATCTCCAAGCGATCCATCCATTTACCAATTAGACACTACATTTCAATTCTCTTACATTAACCTGAAGAACAGAGAGTTCATTTAAGAAATTCTCAAGCTTTCTTCTTGACAGTAAGTCAACAATTTTCCATTTATTATGATAAATCAATTATGCATGTTTCCATGCATGAAAATTAAAAAATAAAAATCTGATATGTTATGAAAATATTTGGGTAGATGAAAGGATGATTCAAAAAAAATACCCATGTCATGACATAAAAATATGAAGCATTTATTTAACAAAAATGCCCCAAAGATTTTAAATAATGATGAAATAGACACAGTCCTTCCCATGTCAAACATTATATGACGAATCAGCATAGCAACTTTGCATGAAGGATAAGTTTTGATGTTGTCTCAATACTGCCAGGCAGTTCATAGAGGAGTAACACAATAGCCAGAACTTTTCAGCATCTATGGCAGAATGAAAACCCCCCTCTCTCCACCTCCCTCCTTCAGTATGGAAGGAGTAGGCACATCTCCCTCTCTCTCTGCTACTTGAGGCTAACAGCTTCTTTTGTTTGGCCCCAGAGCACCCTGGCCAGGGCCATTAGGAGACGGGAGTGCCGAGGCGCCACTGAGCCACTGGGCACCTGCGGCCAGTGTGGGGGATGTTTGGAGGATTCAGGGGCACCCACAGCCAGTGTGGGGGTGCAGAGCAGCTTCTAGAATGCCTACAGTCAGATCTGATCAGCCAGTATAAAAACGGGATTCTCGTCGAGACTCCGCCCATTGTCGCGGGTCTCTCGGAGCACGAGCAAGATGCTGCCGCTGAGAGCCCCCCTCCCCGGGATGGAAACTTCACTTGCCTTGCTGCCACGGGTGTGAGTAAAACTTCTCGCAGCATTGCGAGTATATTTATACTTTTCGTGCACATATGCACATGTAACTTTCCGTGCTCAATATGAGCACATGTAAAATTAATCCTCGCAGAATAGCGGGTGTATTTTCCTTCCTTGCACATTTGCACGCGTAATTTTCCGTGCTTAATACAAGCACGTGTACTTTCCGTGCACATTTGCATGTGTAAGTAAATTAACCCTCGCAGGATTGCGAGTGTATTATAAATTTACCCTCACAGAATCGTGAGTGCATTTTCCTCCCGTGCTTCCACGTAAGCACGTGTAATATTCCATGCACATTTGCACGTGTAAGTAAATTAACCCTCACAGGATCGCGAGTGTATTATAAATTTACCCTCGCAGAATCGCGAGTGTACACTTCCCGTACTCACTACGAGTACGTGTATCTCTTTAAAAATAATCCCACACCGTGTTCAGGCAAGTGTGTACTTCTCCAGGACTCAGGGCCGGCTCCGGCATTGTTTTGAGTGAAGCCATGTGCATGTACACTGTGGACCGCCTGTTGTATTAGTTGCTGCCCCTTAATAATTTTCCTCAACTGATATCCAAACCTGTATTTAAGTCACTTTTGGAGTGCTAAAACCCTGTGTCTCACTGGTTTAATAAAAGTTGTTTTGGACCCTGTTGTCCCTTAAACTAACCTCAGGGTACCTCCGTGACAGCATCTTAAGTTTTCCTGGTTCTAAGGCTGTATTAATATGTGCCATATACACTTAGAATATTTTAGAAAAGTACAGCTGTTATGCACTGCCTCTCAAGGCCGGTTAACTAATTTATTGAGCAAATAAATTACAGAAAGGTTACAAGTAGCCCATTCCATGAGCTGCAGAGGAATCACTGCTCTGACACCCAGGGCACCTCTTCCTGCTCCTGCTTCTCTCATCTTGAAATTCACAGTGTTGTCTCTTTCACTTCTTTTTTTTTTTCCTTCACTACTCGCTGCCTGTACATCGTTTCTCCCTTTCTTCAATGTTCTGCCCAAGGTGCCATCATCTCAGCTGACATAGTTATAACTCCTCTCAGCTTCTTGTGCTCTTACAGCCTACTGGTTGGTGGGGCAGAGTGAGAAGTAAAAAAGGACTTGACCCTGTAAGTACCATTCAGCATAACTGAAGCATCCATGTGTTATCAACACTGTTCTCAGGACAGATCCAAAACATAGCATGGTACCAGATACTGTGAAGAAAATCAACTCTATGTCCTAACCAAAACCAGTACATTATCTTAGCATCTGTGGGGTTGTATCATTTCCACTTAACACCACCTTGCATTTTCCAAGCCTTATTACTGGTAGGACAGGTAATCTGACAATAAGAATAATGTATTCAACTTGAGTCATCTGTTCAGCTTCTATCAGTGTCTGATATGCAGCTAAAAGTAGAATTTCAAAAAGGGGTATAATTTTGAGTTGATGTAGAAAGGTGCTAAGCCTGGAACCTGAGAATGATCTGCCTCCACTCACTGCCAAAGGCCCCAATGGACTTAGTATTTTCAGATCTTAAAGATTGCAATCCAAGAGTTTTACAGGCAAATCTGGGCCCTAAAGTCACAGCATGTGAGGCAGCCTGTAGAGCTTGTACAAAACTTGCTTTATAACTTTTTCCCAATTCAAAGTGGGCCTTTTTCCTGTATATATGACATGGCAATGAGATCTGTGTGAGATGGGGCAGAAATTTTCTCCAGTAATCCAGGATTCCAACAAAGCTCTAGATTTCATTTCCATTTTGGAGGTTCAGCCATATGTAAGATAATTTGTTTGGACAGGGGATGGGGTTTCTGCCATACTTTCTCTAGTGGGTTCTTGTGTCTTTTTTGGATTAATCTCCCATCTATGTTTTTGCATGATATCTACAACATTGCTAAGAGTTTCTCCCACTTTCTGCTCAATGGACCCAATAATAATAGTAACATCCATATAATGGAAAAGTTTACAAGCTAGAGAAAGGTTATTGTCCTCCAGATGTTGTGCCACCAGCCTGTAGCAGATAGTAGGGCTATACAAATTCCCCTTGAGGCAGGACAGTGGAAGTATATTGTAGTCCTTCCCATGTAAAGGAAAATTGCTCCTGGGATTCTGCAGTAATGGATATCCTAAAGAAAGTGTGAACCATATCTGTCACAGCATGTCATGTTCCAGCTTCTATCTCAATGCATTCAGATAATGTCACTATGTCTGGGAGAACTGTAGCCATGGGAGACACAGCTTTATTTATTAGCTTGTAATCTACCATCATGCATCGGGAACCATCTGGCTTCTTTATGGGCCAAACAGGACTATTAAAGGGAGAGTGGTATGCCAGATACTACCCATCTCCAACAACAGTTTAACTATCTAAATGATTTCAACTTGCCTCCCTGGGTAACTGATACTGTTTCGAGGATACTGGGTTTGCAAGTGGTGATGAAACAACTGATGCAGTAAAATACTTAATCCATCAAAATATTCTGAATTCCTAAAAAATATTTTCCACCTGGGGTAAAAAAGGTTTTACCCATCAAAATATTATCCTCTAATATTTATCTGTGAACTTGAGTCATGCTTACTTAGTGCAATAAATGTTCTGTATTTTCCCAGTTGTAAGATGGAGTAGGCTTTATGGAATGACTCTTCAGAATAACCAAATAAATATATACCTGTAAGGTGACTGTGTGGGTAATAGGAAGGTTCCCTGTGAATTTCATTTACTTTAGTCCCTGTATGTAACAGAGATCTGTTGCCAGTTTTTGTTGTTGCTTGTCTGTTTTTGGTTGATTTGTTGTTGGTTTTTTTTGTTTTTGTTCTCATTCTAATAGACAACTAGTGAGATTTATGATCAATGATCATCCTGTCTCAATACAACCACCAAGCACACATGGAGGTTTGACATGCCTAATCATTCCCAATGTTAATTTGGATATTATTTTCAAATCACAATGGAGATTAGATCCAGTGAGGTGACAGATTGGGTGTTTTCTTTCACCTCCTCCCCCTGACTAGCAGAGGGAACCAATGCTGTCATCAGATCAATACTACATATCTTTTGATGGCCTATTTTTCAGCTGCTTATATAGGTCCGAATAGTAGGCAATAGGCTTTCTATCACCTTCCTTTTCAGGTGTACCTTCCTGAAGGAGTGCTAAGACCATTTCAATATGGGTCACTTTCCTTTTAGGTTTATGTGCATCTATAATGCATGTTCTGAGACTTTGCTTTTTGGATTGGTATTTAGCCAAGTGTCCTCATGGGAAGATGCCATCTGTAACAGGTTTTCCCTCAACAGCCACCAATAAGACAAAATGGTGTCCTTTAGTATGAAGATGATTCCTGTGAACAAATGGAACTTCATACCAGAGGTGAACAATTTAGTATCTGGTCTCACAAAGGTGTGGGAACCTATTTCCTGCTTCACAGTGAGCTCCCAAAGGTATGCCCAGCCTCCTCCACTTGCTTTCATGAGACTGGTTTGTCATCCTAATCACACACGGTATGTTTGGGATTGGAAGGGACCTCAAAAGATCATCTAGTCCACTCCCCCTGCTGGAGCAGGAATGCCTAGGTGAGGTCGCACAGGAACATGTCCTGGTGGGTTTTGAATGTCTCCAGAGAAGGAGACTCCACAATCTCCCTGGGCAGCCTGTTCCAGTGCTCTGTCACCCTCACTGAGAAGAAGTTTTTTTCTCAAATTTAAGTGGAACCTCTGGTGTTCCAGCTTGATCCCATTACCCCTTGTCCTATCATTGTTTGTCACCGAGAAGAGCCTGGCTCCATCCTCATGGCACTCACCTTTTATATATTTATAAGCATTAATGAGGTCACCCCTCAGTCTCCTCTTCTCCAAACTGAAGAGACCCAGCTCCCTCAGCCTTTCTTCATAAGGGAGGTGCTCCACTCCCTTAATCATCTTTGTTGCCCTATGTTGGACCCTCTCCAGCAGTTCCCTGTCCTTCTTGAACTGAGGAACCCAGAACTGGACACAATATTCTAGATGTGGTCTCACCAAGGCGGAGTAGAAGGGAAGGAGGACCTCTCTCGATCTACTAACCACCCCCCTTCCAATAAATACCAGGATGCCATTGGTCTTCCTGGCCACAAGGGCACAGTGCTGGCTCATGGTCATCCTGTTGTCCACCAGGACCCCCAGGTCCCTTTCCCCTACACTGCTCTCTAATATGTAATTTCCCAACCTATACTGGAACCTGGGGTTGTTCCTGCCCAGGTGCAGGACTCTACACTTTCCCTTGTTAAATTTCATCAGATTATTCCCCGCCCAACTCTCCAGCCTGTCCAGGTCCCGCTGGATGGCAGCACAGCCTTCTGGCGTGTCAGCTACTCCTCCCAGCTTAGTGCCATCAGCAAACTTGCTGATCGTACACTCTATTCCCTCGTCCAAATTGTTAATGAATATATTGAATAATATTGGCCCCAGTACTGACCCCTGAGGCACTCCACTAGATACTGGCCTCCAACTAGACTCCGCACCATTGACTACCACTAATGACTACCACTGATCACAAGGGGAGGGGTACTGTGCTTGGACATTTTAATAAAGTCACTCCCAGATGGAATAAGTAATATTCCCCTGAGCCCTTTTCAGCTGTTTGGTGATCACAAAGTTTTGCAAAGATGTGCCTAACCACAGTAACTCTTAAGGGCTTAAATGCACAGTATTCTCCCACCCACCCTGGCCCTGAGATCCAAGATGCGTAACAACCACTCTCCCAGACACTCACCCAATTTTTGTTAGTATAAATCAGCCAAGTTTTGTGTCACAAATGGATCATACACTGAGGGGTGTCTAAAGTATGTGTTTGGTTTGCTTAGCACCAGAGATGAGGCAGAGGAAGATTTCCCATTCGTATCACTGGACCCTTTGGTCCACTAGTCTTTAGAAACATTCCAAATGTGTCCACCATAATACCTATCTGGGAGCAGAATATCCTGAACTCAGGGCCAAGTGGTCCCTCCTCCCCATGTCCATAGCCTGGACTTTCCTCTCCACTGCCTCTATGTTCTTTTGTGTTTGCTCTTCACCTCTTTACATTGTTGCATTAAAGTGTCCCATAACCACCACAGGCAAGTCAACAACTGTACCCTCTCCAAATCTTGCTGCTTTTTCATCACATCTACACTCTGCTTTTCTAAACACTTTAAAATGTCGGGGGGGTTCTGAAAAGTTGATGATTTCTTCTGTTTTCCCCAAAACATTGGGGAAGATATCCAGGGTAATCTCTGCTACTCATTCCCACAGTTGTGTGCAAGGCCAACCAGGCACCCACAATATTCTAGATGTGGTCTCACCAAGGCGGAGTAGAAGGGAAGAAGGACCTCTCTCGATCTACTAACCACCCCCTGTATTGGTCTGTATTGGTTTTCCAAAAGAACATTTCTTACTAACCAACTACTTCTGATATTTTTTTCAGTGAGGAGGTATTGGTTCTTTCAGAATCTCAGTAAGAAAGGCGCCAAAACTCAAGGCCAGTTAATTAATGTATTGTGTAAAGGATGGAAATTGTAGAAGAGGTAAAACCAACCTTACCTCCCTCCTGATTGCCCTCCTTCTACAGTTAGCTGTTACACCCTTGGAAACCATTTCTTCTTTTCAAAAACAAGGTAAGGTGTCTTCACTGAAAGCCAGTAGGTGTATAAATATATCATAGTTTTGCATTATAGCTCAAAACATTGTGTTAGTAGGTAGCAGGGTGGGGTTTTGACAAGTTCTGAGTTCACTCGGACTGGTCATACTAAACTTCAGATTACGGATTTCAAGATACACCTTTCATGTTTTAAATACTTTGTATATTTTTTTGTATTCTGTTGCAAAAATAGTAGAGGGTGGTTTGGGTTTTTTCCACTCACTTTGGGTGCCTCACCCAAAAGATGAAAATGAATGTTGGTGTGGGAAACTGCAGCGGGTCTGTGGAATCCTTGACAGAAAATATGAGAGTAGAGATCAGCCTTGAGATATTAAGATTTAGCCTTGAGAAGGATGGGAGTAAAGAGTATCCGGAGAGAGGAGAGATGTACCCGTGAGAGAGAAGGGGATAGAAGAATAACATGGATGATAGAAAAATTAACCAATGAGATGTTAGTGCTGTAACTTGTAACCAATAGTGAAAAGACACATGAACTGATCGAATTGTATAAAAATGCACTTGTAGCAATAAATGGTACTCTATTACTTTCATCTTGAAAGAACTTGGTCCATGTCGTTTGTCCGTCTCAACCGTGACAGTTGGTTGAGGCATTATCAGTTTTTAGTTTCTACTCTTGGTGACTATGTTGATTAAAAAAAAAAAAAAAAATCTGAAACAAAAAATTCACTAAAGAAAGGGGAATTCTATTTTACCTTTTGTCAGGAACACTTAGTATGGTTCTCTTTGTTATGCAAGTCACCTTGGAGAAAATCCATTGTTTATTTTGTGCTAATCTACTAATTCTCATTGATTTGTCACCACTCTTTCAACTGCATTTGTAGGTGACTGTTTTTTAAAGTCTTCTTTTTACAAGGTGATAACTTGACTGAAGTCATAGAAACAGCTTTAGCCATTTATTTAATTGAAAATGAGAGACCTAACAATGCAAATAAATCTTGACCTTTTGCTCTTGCATTTCAATGATTATATATGGATACCAATAAGGCCCTGATCAAAAAAAGTATTTCAAAGAAATTCAAGCTTCAAAAGAGGAATCTTTGAATAAAACCATTTGCCTTACCATAAGCAAAGTGGCAGCCTTGTCACATCAAGCTTCCAAATTTCTTACCGATTACCTTGGAAGGGCAAATTCAAAGGTAAAATAGTGTTTTGTCCTGTAACTTCTTCAAATTCTGAACTTGCCAAACAAGGTACAAGTAGGAAACAAATGCAGTTTTTAATTTACATTCTTAAAAAATAATATGTATAGCAAATATTTCAATTCTGAGAAATACTTTGAAAGTGTCAAATTCATTTAATGGTAGAGCTGAAATGAAATGTCTGTGTGAAGTTAAAGGCTTTAAATTATTTTTCAAAAGAAAATGTAGAAGTAAATAAAGTTTAAAATATGTATGGGATGAAAAAAAACTAGGAATTTGCAACTCAGGAAAACTAAATCATTGAGAGCTAATTATTCCCTTTATTAACTTCACATAAAATACATTGTCATTCAAATAAAATGTACAGGAAATAACCATAGTTTTGTTCACCAAAAAATACAGTCTGGAAGACTTTAAATGGAAAGTACAAGTACCTCTTTGCTGAGGAACTGAATACTGGGTGACCATAGAACATGGTAATCCTGGAGAGTATTTTGGTCTCCTGTAAGTCTGTATAGGAAGAGAAGGAAACACAGTCTCAAAAGTTATGCCATAAATATCCTTCATATGGCAAGCATATTCATGCCCAAAAAGGGCAAACTTTAAATGTATTTATTGATCTATTCATTTTTAATTTTATTTTGCTTCGAGGACAGTGGTAACTTAAAAGGGTTAATGGATTGACTGAGCTGTTCATCATCTTCTAATGGTAATATCAACTTTGTTTATGAAGTTTGATTTTTAAAAGAATCATTTTGAAGCCATTATATACATTTATCAAGTGTTCTTTTACTATAATGCAAGCAAAATAACGTTTACTACATGAATACAGAGAATATGTATTCTCCAACTCCGATCTCTCATTACCTCTGCCCCCCTTAGACTGAAATAAAATTTCTGAATATAAACATTATGATACATTTTCTTTTGTCCTGTACAATTTTATTCCCAATAAAAACTATCTCAAATTATTGCATATTCATAAATATTAATGTTTAAATGAATGTCTTTCAAAATGGACAACAGGAACTTAGATATTTATAAAGGAATCAGAAGGAACTCTCTTGGTAGGCATGTTCTCTTCAATCTTTGTCCTGAAATAAACTTAACATATTGAACACTGCACAACAATTTACGAATTGGAATGGTCAAAATTATGGCTATACATTGGGGACTTGCAATGTAATACGAACTACATCTCCTGACCGGCAAATTCCATTTAATTTTTCTCCTCTTCCTTAGGAATAAATCTTCCAATACTTCTAACTTGTGACCTTAGGGAATAACTTACCTGAAAGTCAAAGTTAAAGTAGGTAGCAATTCAAGACAAAATAGTTACTGGAGCAGAATTTTAGTCCAACATGATGGAGAAAAAAATAATAATTTAGATGTAATTAGGAAGATGAGATAGAAAAAACACCACTAGAAGAAAACTGAGAATCATGTATAGAAAAAATACGTACAGCAATTTAAAAAATTATTTTTTACTGTATTCTGTATTAGCTTTTTCTGATCTGGGGACACATTTCTCGATTTCCCCTGGCAAAACTGTTATTTTTCTATATAAATAATAAATATTCATTGGAGCACCAACTTGAAACCATTTTATTAAACTCATGCTCAGCACTTCCTTCAGCAACTCACATTCAGCTCTCTTCTGGGTTTCTGTGATATGTTGGACATGTGAAAAACAGGAAAAAAAACAGTGTCCATATCTCTCACTGTTATTAAATGTGATTAGAAGCTATAATAAACAAAATTATCTTGCCATTAGAGTTAAACTCAAATGATAGTTAACTAATAAAAAACAACAACAACAAAAACATACCCCCATAACAACATCAAAAACTAAAACCCCAAAACAACAACATGAAATTACTTATTTTACTTATGTGGTTTTGAAATATCTAGGAAAAAACCTCATGGATTAACTTATATTAAAACATATTCAAGTAGTAAATACTATCTCTAAAATAATACAAGATTTGGTTATCTTATCAATTCTTTTTTGTATTCATTTTCAGTAACTCCTTATTTCCTTACTGTCTTCAAATTTCAGTGGCAAAATTCCTCTGCTTGAGTCACTGTTGGTGAATTATTCATGTGCTACCAAAATAATTACAAATCTTAGGAGAGAAGAAAATTAAGTAATCTAACAATTATTAAGGGCAATTTCACAAGTAATGACAGATGAGCTGATACATCTGGTGTAATATTCTTGGTAGCAGATGATCACAGGAATCATTAAACTAGTTGGCATCCACATAACCTTAGGTTAATGCATTACTTGTAAAACAGAGGACACCTCTATCTTGTTATGTTCTTTTACACACTTACTATGGTTTTTGTACCCTGCCTTCACAGCTCAAAGTATCATTTCCTCCATTGTAAACACAGGAGTCAAAAGTTCATTTCTACAAGTATATTCCCCATGGTGTTAGCCACTTTAGGGTGAGATTCAGATTACATTAGCTCATGTATTTCAGATCTCTATCCTGAGTGAGAAAACATATGCCCTACAAGTACTCTAACCACCACAGCACAGCTACAGTAGGGAGATCATGCTCCCGTGTACTCATGCCAACATGAGCCAGGAGGGAGAACCCAGATTTTCTCAGGTCATTGATGAGGACTGGTCCAAATCTGAGCACACTATGTTATTTCCCTGTTCCAGTGAAGAGGACAAAGCTGTGGTGTTTCCTCCTCGCATTCCTCCTCTGCTTCTTCAAGGCAGTAGGGCCTTTCAGTGGTTGTTGTTCTGATGACTTTGAACAATGCCCCCAAAGTTTGCTTTACTGCATTGCATTTATATCACTGCTCTCCTGGTCTGGGAATTGCCTGGGTCAACCAATCGAATGTTCCTTATTTGACCATTGATGATTTAATCAATTATTATCCCTTCCATCTGCCATTGATGGTTACTTTTCCATTTTACTTTTGGCTACTAATTTGCAGGCAGAACTGTTTAGTTCTTCATGTTACTTTCAGGTCACTGAAGTCACTAAGCTGCAGGCAAATGTCGTTTACATCCATTCCCCACTCATGTTTGAGGTCAGTTTTAGGGAGTCCATTCCAAATTAGAAATCTAGCGGATAGACAGACTTAGGAGCCTTGAGTAGAGTGAAAAGGGAAATGAAAAGGGAAAAGGGAAAGGCTTATGCCTCCTCATCAGCCGTGGAGGAAATTTGGAAGATTATTAAAATATATTTAGGTTCCCAACTTAAAGATCATTGAGATATCCAAAGGTATTTGGAATTAACCCAAGCCTTTATGAATACAGATCAAAAATATTGAGATCTGGACCATATGCTAGGCTAAGCAAAGCAACGCACATACGAAAACTATGATGTCAAGCCCATCTTTAGAGAATTTCAGGCTTGTGATCTATCTGTGAGGTATTTTTTATAGTCAGCTGATTTGGAAGGTCTCATCTTTTTGTCTGTATCCATATTAATGATCCTGAGACAACTTCTAGGTTCCTAGAGCACGATTTATGTGCCAGCCATCTGCCAGCTCCATAACTGAAAAAGGCTCAGGAAACTAACAGTTCCTTTTTCTACTTACTGATATCTACTGGAGGTAAACCTGGAATTTCAGACTGAAAGCACTGTGCTTTTTTTTTTTTATTATTTTCCTTTTTTGAATATCAGTGCCTCTCATCGCTGTCTTTTCTTTCAGATATTTGACAGTAGGAGCAGTTTTTAGGAGTAAAGGTATGTTCCTTGTCTCAAAATACAAGAATATTTGTTTTCAAACGTTCTCATTCTTTTATTTCTACATTTTTCTATTATGTCTACAGTTTGAAGAGGCTAAAGGCTTAATATAACTCCTTTCTTTGAAGAACATTGTTACATTTAAATTCCACTGTATTTCTAGTCTGCAACCATTTAATACTCCAATAGATAAATGAAATATTCAACATAGACTATTTTAAGATATAAATAATACTGGTACTAAACAATATACTGGGATGAAAGTTAAAATAATATTTTAATACTAACTGAAAATAAAACATACATAAGACTTCTTGTGTTCATCAACAAGAATCTAAATAGAAAAAAAAAAAAAAAGCAGGTATAGAAACATGAGAAAAGAAGTAGTTTCCCATTTCTTGCTAGTAGGTTTTTCCATTTAAAGAACAGATTTACTCTGGTACACTTAATATTTTCTTTCTCATCAGTCAAATGGGACTAATATAATAGTTGGTAATGAGTAAATATTAAAAATTTCAGATTATTACATGTATTAAAAAATGTATAAATTAGTTTAAATGAAGTCTGAAGTGAAAAATAGGCTATCTTGTCTTTTTAAATTTTTTTAGAATCTCAGGTACAATATTCTCTTGCTAGTCAGTATTTGTTAACTATTATGTTGTTGCCAAGAAAGTGAAAAACAAGCAAACAATAGCCATAATTTATGTATGGATCTATTACATTTGTGCCCAATTGCTGCAGAGCTGCATAAATTGTGTTCTTTATGCTGGCAAGTTTTCCTAAAAAATCTCCGTTTGGAGCTGTGTTGATGGCATATAATTGCATCAGTGATGAGCCTGGCATAGAATAAGGGAAAACTGTGTTGGCTTGTGCCCTGAAGAGAGAAAAGAATGAAAAAATAAAAGGAGGGGAAAACCAAAAATCAATGTTACTCAAGAGGAAAGAACAAGGTGCCCTTTGAATGAGAAGCCAGTTTCCAGCTTCCAAGATGTTATTGTATAAAATGAACAAAAGAACATGAATACTCTTGGGAAAAAAAAAAAAAATAAAGAACTTAGCAAAACCCACAAAAAAACGCCCATGAAATTAAAACCAAACAAACCAACCAACTTCCAAAATAAACAAAACAACAACAACAAAATCCTAAACAGTTAAACAAAAAATTCCTATTTCTTCTGAGGAGAACCATTTCACTTTTTTTCTGTAGATTTTTATCTCTCCTTCTTTCCTATGTTTTTCACTCCCGTCTGCAACATTAGAGCTATAACTCTGTGCTAAGACTTTTAAAACACTCATATCTTTTTATATCTCCCTCGGACTGTACGTGCTTTATCTCTTTTCCTTTAATCTCCACTTCTTCATCCCATGTTGTCTTTCTGTTATTAATATTTTTTTTTTTGACCTCAAATACTATTTTCAAATATGCTTTCTCTTCCCCAAACTTAAATAATAATCTTAAGCACCCAACCTCACAACTGCTTAATTTCTCCTTGGTGTCATACTTTTCTCTGCTTTAATATTGGTTTAATTGACTTTAGCACAAATAACTCCTTTGGGTAAATTTAATTGTAAATATTTAGCTTTCATTCTCATTGATTCATCTTTTCTTTTTAAGATTATTGACATGCTTCTCATCAGGAAAATACTAAACTTTCTTGGTATAGATGATCACTTTATTTTTTCTCCCTTACCTGCTAATTTTATCACCTATAAAACCCCATATGAGTATTAAAAACCTGACTAGGAAGAAATTTTTTTATTTGTCATTTTTAACAAAGCAACACAATTGTTGAAAAATCTTCTTGTCAGTAATATCAAATCATATTAAGCTTTTGTAAAAATGTATGTGCAACCTGTTAATTTTATAATCAAATATGGATGATGCCATAAAATGTAAAAAAAAAAAAAAAAAAAAAAAACAATATGCAGATATTCACACATTTTCTGCTCTGATATTTAGAAAAAAAAAAAAAAAGAAAGAAGAAAATAGGTGTTATTATGGTGTGTATTTTTTTTTTTTTTTTTTTTTTTCCCCCAAAAAGATTGATCTCCTTTGGAATAAAAATCTCTGAGCTCTTACTCCCAGAGCCAACTGTTTATTCATTTAACAGTCAGTTAGGGAAGTATATTTGTACTCCATGTTTTTTGTTATTTCTGGCACAGATCTGGATGCTGTGGATGGGCTCAGTGGTTGTTTGTCTTGCAAATATCAGACCTACTGTCCAAACAGTTAGGTAAATCTTCGCCTAAACTGGAAATGAGAGGTCCAACCAAAAGCAAATAGAATACACAGAAAAGTGTTCTTATTATCAACAATAAATTTATTCTCAGCCAGTGCATGTAGATATATATATGCATATGAATCCACATCCTTTAAGTTTCTCTAATTCTCCAAGCTTATATGAGTTCTTAATGCTTAAAAAAAACCAAAAAACAAAAAACAAAAAACAAAAAAACAAAAAACAAAAAACAAAAAAAAAAAACACAAAAAAAAACACTGCAGCATCACAGATCCAAACTGTAATGGCTACAACATGAAAACTGGAAAAATAAACCCACAAGGAAACCAGCAGCAAAATAATTTCTGTGACATTTTGTTATTCTGACATAAATTTAACTACTTTGCATTTAATGTATTTTAACAACAGATGAAGAATTGATAGATATAATCAACAAGTAAGATATCAATATTTCACTGGTACTTTTGTTACTTACCCCAAAAAGACAGATCTTTAAAAAGGATTGTTCACTTATAATCTAATCAGGAAGACATCTTTGGGTGTGCCTACATCTAGTGTATTGGAAGGGTTGTTTGCAGTGGAAAAAAAAAAATATCTGTCCAAATGTGAAGTCATGTAATACTCTTTTGAGTGCAAGAAGATTATGCTAGAATGAAAACTGAAGTTGTGTGCAGGAGCAATGTCTGCAACGCATGGTGGGTACAAGGTCTTACTGGACTGTGCAACCCTATTGTAAGAGTCAGTCTGAAGGTGGAACAGTATTTGCCTGAAACATTTGCCATGAGGGACTAGGAGAACTGAAGCCCTGACAAAAAGAACAGATGGACAATGACTTGGAGAAAGGCCTGAGGAGAAGAACTATGTTGTAGAGCTCTCTCTGACCCATGGCGCTACTAGTAACAATGGCTGCTGTGCAGACTTCACTTGCTGCCTCAGCCAAACTAGCCCCCATCTCCTAAAAGGGATTGTGTTATACGGGTATCTCTGACCCGGGGACAATAAGCGCTGTCCAGAGATGGATTCTCACCTGCTGCCTCAGTCACACCTGCCCCCCACCTCCTCCCTGACACAAAGGCCAATGAAGAAGAGCATGCCCAGGTCAAGGGTCCTGAGGTCACCCAATGGACCAGAAAGAGACCCCTGAATGTGAGGCGACGCAGGTGCAGATGGAACCTGGCAAGCAAAGCAAGGACCTTTTGGGCCTGCACTGTTAAGTCTGGATTGTGAAACAAAGGCGGAAATTTGCCTCAAACAATGGGAGTGGGGGGGGGTGAAGAAGCATAAAAGATGACTTCCCGAATGGACATCATTAAGATCTTCCCACCAGAGGATCTTGAATCACTATGGAGGAGCGGCAGGACTCTATGGGACTGGAGACCAAAAAGACGCCTTTGGAACTTGTTTGGTGGTAACCAAATCCTCATTTCCCCCTTTTTCTTCCCCTTTTATTTTTATTTTCCTTATTCTTTACTCTTTCGCCACAGCGTGCCGCTTTACGGGCAAAATAATAAGCAAGACTGTTTGATTGAATGATAACCCCTTGGCATTTTGGTTGCCTTAATTTTGCGCTTCGAAATCAAGGTAAATGAATTATCATGAGTCCATCACCGAATGGATTGTGACACCTGTCCAGACACTGGAAGCAATTTCTTCAGCAGAGTAAACACAGTGTGTATGTAAAGTGGTGGAACTACAGTAGCCCACAGCAGATTGAACTCCAGTCCTTCTCCATGGGCCACATCATTTGCTACTTCAGTTTAATTTCCTGTTTTTAATACAAAATAACCTGTACACTTAGAGCTGAGCCTTGCTTTAGGACATGCCAACCACATTCTGAGCCTTAATGGTTTTGAGCAATGGGTTTTTTTACTCATGAACAACTGCTGTTAAAATACACATCTATAATCTGTGATCCATAGTACATGATCGTTCACCTTAATGCAAGGCTTGTTTTGATGGGCATTATCTGAGTGTATATGGTGGATTTATCTTTGCAAAAGAAGACTCGAAAATAATTACTCTAGCTGCTTGTCTCCAAAGGTAAAGTATTTATAGAGAGACTAAAATTTATATTCAGGGACCAGAATTAAAAGTACTCATGAGTTTTAAAGAAAATTAATCTTCTAGCTCAAATATGACACTTTTTTTTTTTCTGATTCTCATATTTCTTTTTCTTTTTTTTTTTTTTTCTTCTTCTCCCTTAGATCTGTTTTATTTTCATGGATTAAATAACAAATATTTTACAAAACAAGAATGTGTGTCAGTGAAGCAAGTGTTGTTAATAAGTATAAAAAAAATCCCACAGGTAATAGTTGAAAAGCAAATTCTAACTCTCAATAGCAAAGGAAAAGCCTTCCAAAAATTTTCTTCCACTATTGGATTTTGGGTTTTTTTAGATTTTTTTTTTTTTTTTTCCCCAGCATTGCTAATATGGCTTGTTCTTAAGTGTTGCACTGTTGGGACAAAGCTCATTTTCTGATGTAACATTTCATAGTGTTATGGGCCAATGGTTATGAGTTATTAAGGTTCTGGGGACTTTGATATGATGGAAAAATGATTGGAAAAAAAGGGTACTAGAGAAAAGGCATTAGAAGAAAGTATGCTATTTTGAAAATCACATTAATCAACAAATCAAGATAAAAAGAACCCCACCCTTTTTATCCTCCCTACATTTACAAGAATCTTCCCTCAAAATATGAATATTTGACAAACAGGAAAAATGTTAGCAAATACCCATAACATCATCACTAAATGAAAAAATAATATTGTTATCCCTTTGTCCTCATGCTTCCCAAAAGAAGGGAAAAACACCATCCATTCTCTCCTGATAGTTACTGTCAAATTGGTGACAATGAATGAAGATAAAAGATGTCCTTTTGGTCTGAAACTGAGATGGGGATTCTCAAGGTTACTTCTCCTTTAATTCCATCAGTCTGTTAGTGGTTTATTCATTCCAAGAGGAAATATATTTTTATAAAAGTTACACTTGAGATGTATATCTGCATAAAACAAACAAAACCAACCAACCAACAACAAACACCTCATGATGACTATTATGCTACAATTATCAATTAAATTGATAATATGCTGGAAAGGCAAATGTGTTCAATTTAAATATAAATATAAATAAATATATATATATATATATATATATATATATTTAGGAAAATAACACACTAGCAACAGCTCTACTGACAATATCATTCAAACAACGAGATTTCAAATGCTGTCAATTTCCTTTCTGTATTCCTTGGCTTGGATTATTTCTTGCATGGATGTTCTTGTTGTTTGCCAACATAAATTTAACTGTGAATGCAATTAGATGTGAACACTATTGCAGGAATTCCTGGTCATTCCTGTTGTTTTTGTGCTTACTAATTGCATGGTATGTTGGTTATATTTAAGTTATTCTCATTTTTGTTATCTTCATCAGAGCTATAGTTATCCTAGAATATTTTCATATCTCTAAGGAATATTTTGATTATATAAATAAAAGAGAAGTTAATGACCTGATTCTTTGTGATAAAGGAATATGACATTACAACTGGAGACCTGTGGTTTTGGCTGAATTTGTACAAACATTCTAGCAACAAAAGAGCATTGAAAGTGTGATTATTTGGAGTATTTTTGGTCACAGGAACACAGAATATTGATAGCAGCTTATTTTGCTGTGAAAGCAAAGTGGCATATGACATAGAGTTTATTCCAGAGTGATGAACAGCACTGATGATCTTTTCAAAACAAATTCTTAGAGTCCAGTCTATGAATATTGCCTTCTGATCACATATCCTTGATGGATACATGATATATATTACAGAGTTCTGGCTTTGAAGCTTAGTGTTCCATGCAATAGACTGACTATAAAGCCATAAAAGACTTAGTTCTTGGGTTACCTTACTGGTCGATTCAATTTTATTTTCCTTCTGTGACATGACAAGACACTAAACAGGAAGACACAATTTTAGATCCTTTTTTCTTCACTTAGATGCATGAAATCAGAGGACACAGGTTGAACTGCTTCTAGTACACTGTTGTTCACTACAAATTGTCTTAATCTAAAGACACCTTATAAAAATAATCAATTTGCTGTAGAAATGGGAATCATCACTTACACAAGATCATACTTTTCTGGCTTTGCAGACAGAAAGCTAGGATATCCCTACAGCCTCTCTTTTAAGAGTTATGCAATACATTTTAAAGTAGTTTCATAATATAGTCTGAAGTTACTTGTTCTGTATTTCTATATGTTTCCTTTAAAATGTACTGTGTATACAGTATGTTGATAGAGCATGCATCGGCCATTTTCTCAGATTGTAACTTCATCAGTTTCAGTATCACAACAGTATGAAATTCCTTCACTGTAGTGTTATTATTATTTTAAAAAATAAAACAAACAATTCTAACCTTTATGCATATCTAGACATATGTGGAAGTACAATGTCTTCAAGAATTACTTTGACAACAAATCGGTTTAATTCTTGGCTTTAATTTAGAATATGGACTTACTTTCTTTTTTTTTTTTTTTTTTCCTTCTTTCTTTCAAGTATTGCCAACTCTAGCATGATGGTCTTCTTTTATAATATACCTTTTAAAAAGTTATTCTCTGAACTGAATTTAAAAACTTTGATTGCTCTTCACCAATTGTTACTCAAAAGATAAGTAAACAGTATGGAATAATTTTATTTTTACTCTTCCCTTTTGAATGTATTACAATTAAACATAGCTGCAAGAATTAAAGCATCTTTTTAGTCTATTTGCCCTCAATGTGATTTAAAAATATAAACCAAACATTTTCTTCTCTGTTTTAATTAATCTTTATGTCCTGATATGAGACAACTGGTAATGTTATCAACTGCTTAATTACTCTATTAAATATTGTTTAGGTAGTCAAGTATTGTGACAAACTGTTTTACTAGGTTTCACAGTATATCAACAGCAATATCGCTAATAATTTTCTGAAAAATCTCCTCTCCTCTCCTTGAGAACAAAACTATCTGAAGATAAACTCCACTTACACATCTTCCTTTGAAATTGGTGGGTGTCTCTCAGAAAGAGTCAAAAGTTCAAGACTTAATGTTCTAATAAAAGTATACAACCTGAAGTGAGACATCTGCAATGATACTGCATCATCAGTAAAGTAAATCTATCAGATATCCTATACATTACAGTGAACAATTTCAAATCTCATCTCCCTACAGCACTCAAAGTGAAATGAAGCTGAATAGAACAAATCCTGATTTTTCACATTTACTGTTATTAAAGAATGGAACAAAGTAGTGCCAAGGGGAAGAAGAGAATAAAGCTATGGTTATTCAGTTGTGAAGAAAGTAAATTAATAAAACTAACCTAATTTCTTTTGTACGTGCATTCAGTTGATGCCCTGGAGAACAATTCCTTTTATAGGAAAGAAGGGTGCAGAATGGACAATATAGCCTATTGCTATATCTTGTATTATTGACAAACTGTATACCATCAGCAGCTAATAGGTTGCCATATTTTTTGTTTGAGATACACTTTTATGTATCTTCAGCTAAGCCTCCTGGACATTTATTTTCACCATATCTTTTCCATAATGTTTGATGGAAACTTTTGCAAACACATTGTATTGTGAAACAAGGTTTAAATCCTGGAAGGCAGACATTGTTCATGATATAGCAGGGAGCATGTAGGTTAAACTAATTTTTATAACACATTATGTTTCAGAATCATGTTAAATATTAAGTAGATCTTAAGCTGTTCTGGACATGTGTTAGGACAACTGTCTTTCAAAAAAGCTCTTATGCTTTTTGACAAATTGTATAATCTCAAGACGGTCTTCTGCCACAGATCTGATTCTTCATTTCAATAACCCTCTGAGTGATGCCTGGGCAAGTATTATGGATTTATTTTAACTGGTGTCTTTAGACTGAACTGATCTGTTCTTAAGGGTATGATTAAATGGTAAAGGAGAGAAACAAGTTTTCAGTAGATATTCAGTAGATATTTTAGAACTTGATACAGATGTCTGCAGAGTTGATCCACATCTGAGTTGCCTTTCTAGAAAAAAATGCATCGTCAGACTTGCAGACATGCAGCAAAACTAAGGATTTTCCCATTTAGTGGGTGCAACAGATCCTTCCCAAAAAGCCTAGCTGGCCAGCTTTATCTTTTCTTGTCTACTCTAATAGAGAAAGAGGAGGCCAATAATTTTCCATTTCTATGACAATTTTTTTTTTCAGAAAGAGAATGAATTCTCTATGTCTGATAGGAGAGCTCTGAAGAAAAATGAACTGTCTTGTTCTTAACTGTATCACTCAACGTTTGAGCTAAGTAATTTATAATTTCAGTAACTTTTTTAGTGAAGAATGTACATTCTGACAATTTTATTAGGATGCAGTTTATGGTCAAAACAAAACCCAAAAATTTACACTTATTGTGCAGAAAAACCAGGGCTGGGTATCATCCTGGGTTGTGAGGCAACCAAATCAAATTCTTATTCTGCTTTAGCAGTCTTTTTATACACCAGAACTAAGTTATAAGCAAGTTTGGATTTTCATTTAGCTGGAAAGACCCCCAAATGAGAGAAACTGATAAAACTGAAACAGTCCTTGAGGCATGACCGTCCATTTCAATAATTTTTCTTTAAAGAAAAAGATTTATATTATGTCCTTTAGACAGAGGTATGAAGTTTTTCTGGGTTCACATTACTATTTGGATTATCCATGATAAAATTATTTGAAAACCTCTTCACATTTGACCTCTGAAGAACCAACATTTCTATCTTCTCAGAAGTGATTAAAAAAAGAAACCAGAAATCTTTACTAACTATTCTATTCTATTCCATTCCATTCTCATCGTCTCCAGTCTTCATACAACTTCACACAAAACTTACACATTTCTTGAACTGTCTATTCACCTTCCTAACAAAGTGAATCTTACCTAATTAATTCATTAAAGAATAAATCAAATATCCTACATGAGATGATTTTTATATATGCATAGATATACATGTACACTTATAGAGGCATATACGTATGCATATATCTGTATTCTATATTTGAGTGTGTGTATATACACATGTAAAGGAGCATAGTTTAATTTTGTTAGACACGTTTAAGTTTTAAACTTTTATAACTTTCTACATACTGCATTAAAACTAGGTTTTTTAAATATTTTTCATTTATTATATATATCAATTTTTAAAAATACAGCAATCCTATCTTTGTGAAGAATCATCACCTATGTCCAATGACTTACAATCTACAAGTGCAGGTTTTGTAACAAAAAATTTAATGAGCCAACTCAAGAGTATCTGTCATGTAGAATGCCAGGTTATCTTCATTGCTAAGATGAATAGGAATAGTAGTAATAGCGTAGGTATGTGAGGTCCAAATGATAGAGTGATTTATGCTGCAGATCAAATGTAAACTAATTTTCTGTATTCAAAGGGCAGGAACACATATAAAGAAGTGGTATAATATATTTCCAGGAGAAAGATATGCTAGCTACATACTTTAGACAGTGTATATGAATGCATTTTGCATGCAAATTGATTATAAAATTATCTAGTGTTTAGGAAGAATAAGTGTCAGTAATCTATCTAGTAACAACAACAGGAAGACTATGATAGTGAGATGAATGGTTGATGAGGAAACGCCAACTGTTTTAAAGAGAGAAAAATTAAGCAAATCTTTTTATGCATATGTATACAATAATACAGTCTATTTTTTTCTATATATACTTATAGACTAGAAACAGAAGAAAAGCAAGCAAATAACCCTGTCCTGACTTTTGACAAATGTAGCTGGCTAACAACTGAGTATTACTGAGGATCTATCTTGATATACAGTGAAGCTAGAAACAAAAAGTACAACAGTTGAGGGAGTGATATTACTTCCACAATATCTAGCTTGACTTTCAGCCAAGGTCTCAAGCCTGAATCACAACCAGACAGACACACTGGGAAAGGAAAGATGCCTTACCCTTTTCCACTGATAAAGAACAACCATAATAATCAAAGGCCATTAATATACTGTATAAAAATAAAGACTTTACAAATCAATCATTGCCTTTTTTTCTCTATAGATATGATAAATGTTTTCTAAGAGAAAACCTTTTATCTATATGCAGTGGACAATGTTATAAGTACATGCTACAGATAATGTCCAAGAGGTCTAAAGATGCTGTTGAATATACATACCTATTATTTGTGTGTTAAAAATGTTCTTTGATATTTTTACTCTAAAAATGATAATGAAAAAAATATGCAATTAGGCAACTTTGTAACATTCCTTTCTCCCATCAACAACATCTAATTTCACTTTTGTTGTTTGTACTTCCTGAGCTGAACAAGTAATCACCCTTGAAAACATCAACAAAGCAGTGATCCAGAGAGAAAGCAAACCAATTTGAGACATTTCTAAAATTTATCTATGGAACTTGCCTCTGTAGCCTGAATTTCAAACAAGCATCTTTCATTTACTAACAACTCATTATAATACAAAAATATTTTCTGCAAATTTTGGTCTTAACCTCACTGGTGAATTTCCTTCTACCTTACACTAGTTGTCTGTCATTAGCCGAGTGAATACACTTCACAAATTAGCTTTTGGTGAAAAAAAAATACTAGATAAGGGGAAAAACACTTGAATTAAGTGAATAACTTTATATACATTACTAGCTGCTATGTACTGGGAAGGAAACTAATTGTGAAGCTACTGGGAGATATTTGAAACACAGGCAAATTGAAATGTGCTGCAACAATAATTTGTAATACTAACTAAATTGGCATAAATAATGTTCCAGCTATATTATTTAAATAAAAGGGTAAAAGCTTCAGCTCTGCAGCACACTGGATTTAAATACAACCTCCTTATGAAATTACCATGAAATTGAGTTGAAGCATATGCAGAACTAAACAGATTGCTTGGAAAGCATTCAGCTATAAATCTGTTCTTTTTTCAGGCCTGCTGAAATCTCAGTTGATTTCAAGGAAACTAGTTTCAATTATTTGCTCTGCTGTTTAAGCAAACCATATAAAAGGCTACAAGAGTTACTGTTGACTGGTGAAACACAAGGTATGAACATTTCTCAAGGGAAAAATAGGTAAAAAGGAAAGAAGGAGAATCTAGATCAGATGAAACACAAATCTTAACAGAGGTGAGTAAACTTAGAAAAGATTCAGTGACAGTGTTGAAATAGTGCAGTGAGACAGATGTAGCTCTCACCTAAATTAATTCAATTAAAAGTTCCTTAATGTACTTTAGGTCTACTTTTTAAGATAGGTTACATCAAATATATTTATTCTTTTGTCCCTACCTAAAATAGTACCATATCAGATGGATTGCAACCATGAGAAGAGCTAGTCCAAATATTTTTTTTCTACTGAGTCTTAAGTATACCCGTAAGTTGGGCTCCATCCTACAAAATTTACTGGAAATCCATGAAGACTGATGGCACCAACTACTTGCTGTATACAACTTGTAAATAAGTATTTGGGGTAGATACATTTTGTGCAAAGTTCATGTTTCTTCTACCCAGCAGAACCATTTTCTGAGGTAGCTAGATTATTTTAATCTGTATTTATCTGCGTATGGCATTGCTGTTATAGAGTCACCAGATGGTGCTGTTACACACAGACTTACACCTTGCTGAACCTGAACAATTTTCAGCTTCAGGTAAAAAAACCAAAACAATAGAATTCTGATTATCCCATGTAATTAAAACAAACAAACAAAAATATTTAGGGAACACCAGCGAATTTTGCACTTACTGCTATGTTTACCAAAGCTAACACCCATCTTGAAACAACAGCCCTATGACAGCCAAAGCCTTGGGATGACCTTTCTGAAAAAAAACGGGATTACCTTCTATTCATTTTGATCACATACATTCTATCATTGCTAAACAGCTATATATAAAGCAAATATCACTATTTCCAGACTTTGCATTGACATTTCATTTTCATAAGAACCCAATTTCCACCTCTCAGCAGAAGGATGGTGATGTAATTTACCATAAATAATAATTTAAAAGGATATTTGACCAAATAACACATCACGTTTATACTAACTATTGACAAACTGATACTATTCTTCTCTTAAAATTGTTTTCCATTTTGAGCATTATAGGTTTCTTGCAATGGGCATATCTAGACTCCTAAGATAAAAATCTTTCCACAAATGAATGATTAGACATTATCCAATATCTTAAAAATGAATAGCACGGACACTTAGAGCTCTGTGTCTCAGTGATCTGAAATACTGGGAACAAAAACTGACACAGTACCTTCATATTTACTTCTCAGTAACTTCTATGACAATGAGTTGAAAATGATGGTCATATCAGCATTGGTAAAATTCCACACAGTTTAGTGTGGAATACTGAGTAGGTAAATTGCTAATAAAATAACTCACATGTATGTAAACTGTGTAGAATATTAACATATCAAAATTTTTTAAGCTGTTAGACAAGCTCAGACCAGGAGTATTTAGTAATGCTAAAGACAAATTCTGGACTGGGCTTTAGGTTCCGTATTCAAGTGTCCTGGTGAAAGAAATAAAAAGGAGAAAAGGTTCCTGCTGTTCTTTTCTAATTCATGGTTGGTATTCACAGATTCAAGCCAGCTGCCCATGCCTCCAACATACTGCTTAATTGCTCTCTTTTGCTAAACGGCAATTCAAAAGATCACATTGTAGAAAATCACTCTATTAGGGACTGTTTGTAGTTTGCCTGTCTTATTCTTAGCATCATTGCTGCATTTATATCTGATGAAAGGATAAATATTAAGGATATTTTCAGATAACCACTAATGTCATCAGAAAGCAGACCTGTCAAAACATCAAGATCCAGCTTGAAGCCTTTTCAGTTCAACTAAAAATGATATTTACTTGCTCTTGAGTAAATGACAGTCTATAATCATCAGAAGAAAGAATTAAGTGTCTGAATTAGAGGTATGTTATGAAAATCCAGACAACTAATTTTGACAAACTATGAAAAACACCTCACTTTCTGCGTACATATATGCAGGCACCTCGCAAGAAGCGCCAGAGGCCACAAATGCATTTGGAAAGAGCAAGTTTTATTTTAGTTACCTCTCTACTGGGGGATCTCTGAAGCCACACCTAAGCTCCCAGACAGAGGTGACACAAGCAGGAATGCAGGTGCTGGTAAGTTCAGCCCTGCTGGAAGATCAATGGGCCTACTGAGCTCACCTGTATTTCAAGGCTTCAGGCAGGTGCAGCCACTCCCTCTTTCTCACAACAAAGCAAGAATCTCAGACACAGTGATAAGGTGCCTAGAGTTTCTCACAGGCCTATGTTATCTAACACAGAGGTGCTACTCATCAAGCACACAAGTTCAGTAAAACAATTAGTGTGATGTATGTGCTTTTTCTATAGACAGCTGCAAGTCACTTGAGCCTATTGACATTTAACTGACCTCCTCACCAATCTTCCGCTACACTACCATACACTTTCCAAAAAGGTAAATTAGTCAGTTCAAGTCTATGATCTTCAGATATACACAGTCCATTAAAAACTTTTTCTCTTCTATTTTCTAAACCTGTATTTATAGACTTAATTTCATACTGATGGTACAAATATGGCATGTAAATGGACTTACAACAATGATTATACCAACCGCTGAAAATCTTACCATCTGCACAGCAAAAAAATATTTCATAATAGACCTTCACTTTATGTGAATCAATATTGGAAAACAAAAACAACAATAACAACAACAACAAACAACAACAACAACAAAAAAAAACTCAGAGACAGAAGAGAATTAATCAGTTAATTTCTAAGTCTTAATACAGGGTAAAAAACTTGTATTTGCAAGAAATATTTTTCTAACCTCCTTCTCAAAGACTTCCAGTATTGGTAAATCATTCTGCTTTTCTGATTGCTATAATGTTTTCCTCTAAACTGATCTTAATTTTCTTTGCTACTGAAGGCATCTGTTTTCTTCCTGTCCCACCTGGGACACAGGTAACTGCTTTTATATTCATGATCTTTGGTGCACGAACTGTAAATTTAGTCGTTCTAGACTAAAGACTGATGGCCACTGCTTTAACTTGGAACTTTAGTGGCACTGTGCTTAGTTTCACATTTAGATATTGATAATTTAGCAAGAAGAAGTTTTTTGAGCCATATTCATACCCTGCTATCTAAATCAGAACTGTGGCTTGACAGCTGTGTGATGGTTTCCTTTAATATTTCAAATATTTTTTAGTTATAAACTTTTGAGAAAGGTTTAGTGATCAGTTCTTAAGAGACAAAAATCTGGCTGGACCTTGGAGATTTCCTATGCATCTACCAGGTACAAAATTGAGTAAACATACCATAATAGAAGATCACAAGAACTTCTGGGGAAAAACATGGTTTTCATGCACTTTGGGGAAATTCAATACAGGAGATGTAAGGTAGCTTTTAAGAATATTTTCTCCCTTTTTTTTTTTTTAATGCAAATAGCAGAAAGTGAGTTTCATAGGATACTTTTTTTTTTCTTCTTTTTTCTGTTGGTGACAATGGGAGAAAAAAACATGGAAGCATCATCCCATTCCCAATTGTTTCACAGCCAATGTGCTCATTATATAGTATAGCAGTTCTTATTCATCAGGACAATCAAAATGGAAATAGGTGCTGCTACAATAAATTAATCAGTTAATCCCCAGCATTGTCTAAGAAAAAAACTACCTTTCAAAAGAACTTTTTCACTTTATCGCTTGTCTTTTTCATTACCATTTCTTTCATTTGTTCTTCATAAAGAACAGTCAATATCCCAACAAAAGTTCAATTGTGAAAGAAAAAATGTAACTAGTGTATAGATAAACTAATCCATAAAGGAGACACAATTACTATAATAATAAAAGCTCTTAGTATAGACGACTTTAGTGGAAAATACAGATCTTCAATAAAACAATCACTAAGAATAATCATAACAACCACATTTTATCCAAGTTGTTTTCTATTATTGCAAGTAACTTTCTCTGTGTTTCATAGCATGTAAATGTAAAACTCTCTTAAACGTATGTCAAAGCAGAAACATGGAACAGTACATTGGAATCCAGTGGAAAAAAAAATACTGTAAAAAGAATTAAAGACTTATGAAAAGATTTTTAAGCATGGGCACATGTGGATTTTACAGGGAATAAAATCCTCACAAAAAAGCCTGAAGTTACTGAAATTTTGGGAGGTTCACCACAAACTCCATAAAAGTGAGTATTTCAGTCAATTTGTTTTCATTTTCACTGTACAAAACACAACACTTTAGTTTAAATGAAAATGTGTTAATTATAACTGGATATAACTTTTAATTAATTACAAAAATTTGGGAAATATTATTTCTCCTTCAGTAGACTGCTGAATACAAGATATTGTCTATATTAAAAGTAATAAAGAAAAGAAGAACAGAATCACTTTTTAGACTGAAAAGGGACTTCTTAAAATTCCAATCTATTTGTGTAGCTAGGCAAGAAAGAAGAAAAAACTTGCTGTGAAGAAAAAATGCAGTTTACTGATGAAACATTGGTTTGCTTAAACATTACTGAAACAAATGGATCTGATAAAAAAAATAAAATAACCTTGCGAATCAGAGTAACAGAAATGACACAAAATTAAAATAAAAGAACATGTAAAGAATGAACGTCAATCTTTTCAGATACAAAATAACACCCTATCATTTAAAAATGGCAAAGAAGAGAAAGACCTGGCTATCTTAATATATCTAATGTATATACACTTGATCAAGGTGGTTGCAGCCTGCCAAGCTGAAGTAATTATGAAAAAATGTACATCACCTGTAGGAACTGTTAACGTCTGTGTTTCATGCAGAGAAAAGGAATATTAGTGTCTTTCCCTACTGTAGACAAAGTAGACTTCTCTAACTCACGATTTAGAAGCACACTAATCAAAATTTAAGTAATATTTATTTCAAATCTAAATATAGGTGTACCAAAATAGTGTCACTAACAACTGGAATGATCTCATAATACTATGACAGTTTAATGAGGAATAAGTAATAAATATTTTACATAAATATATGATCAAATTAACCACCAAAGGGGCAAGAAAAGGTGTGCATGTGTCATTGTTCGTATGAGGTATCCAAATATGAAAAGTCTCAAGATAAGGAACGCGATAAGCCTGAAGGACTGCAAATAAGCAGAACATCCTGTAGAGATAATGAGAAGGATAACTGATAAAACCAGAACCAATATAAAGAGTTTCAGTAACAATTAATATTCCCCTTTTTAGAGGAATGTAATTAACATTAAAAATCAGGCATAAATGAGTAAAACTGGAGAAGTCCACTTCGGTTCTGACTTTTGTTGTTGAAGAGCTCTGGACCTTGCCAGCACCTTGCCATGTAAAGCCAATACAACAAGTTACCCTTTCATAGTAGACCAAAGCAAAAATTCAGTCTTTTGCTAAAAACAAAACCACTGTCCTCTCCCTCCCACCTCCAAAACAGGAGAATGTTTTATTTTTCCTTAATTTTGTTTCACATGAGGAAAATTATCCTGATACCTAAAATGTTGATTAAGAAACAATTTCCATTTTCATATTTCATTGAGATCTAGGAAATGCTCTGTAACTGCTACTATTGAAAATTTAATTATTTTCTAGTGATTCTACAAAAGTGCAGGGGAAATCTAATTACAGATATCTTACTATGCAGGTCTACATATACAAATAAACAAAAATTTATTTTTTCTGTTTATATTTCTAAACAAATTTTCCCAGAATATTACTTCTGTGCCCATACAAACCAAACTGTAACACTGGTGTGTAATGATTAATGGTCAGTTCAGTTTGATTTCTACACAATGTGACAGGGATAAAAAATATTCTGAGAACTTGAAAAGTGAGCTGAATGTAACAGATACAAGAATATATAGAAAGGCTAAAAACACATCAGTCAAAATTGAAATGAAAACTCAGATACTGTAGGAGGGATGCTGAAAAGTAAGAGTAATAAATAATAATAGTATCTCCAACATTACATCAAAATGTTAGTTTGCTCCAATGAGCTATAAACTCGGCATATGTTATACATGTTTGTAATTAATTATAGAAATGTAAGGAAATTGTGGGAAAATATAATAGTTTTTGCACTTTGCTTGATTAAGTTTTTTTTAACATAATTCACAAATTTGTTATGTGTTTTGTAGATAATTAATTATGTATACAAAACATAATTGCATGCAGAAGCTGCTGTCTTCGAAAATATACTGTGTGTTTAAAAAAATCTTATTGTGGAACAACGGAGTGATGTTCACAGTTGAGCATGAAGCTGTTGCTTTCGATTTTGTTTTGTTTTGTAATTTCCTAGAAAAATATGGGATTTCCAATGTATAGTCTAAGAAAGTGTCCTGGTTCTGTTAAAAACAAGTTTCTCTTTTAGTGAATTTGCCTGTCAGCTAAAGCCTTCATATTAACTGCATTTTCCTGGAGAACCAGACACATGTTTTGGTAAACATAGCAATGGAATGCAAACCTATTGATAAGGACATATTCACATCTCACGAGAGGGGTAACGAGAAACTGGTGACCAAGAAACTGACCAACTGTGTTTAACATTCCATTCATGTGAATACTTCATATAAAAGTGGGAGATCACGAGGATCTCGTCCCTTTCCCTTTTCCCTTCTGCTTATGGCCGACATTAGGAGAGGACCTTGCTAGTTGTCCCTGCGAACTGAGGCCTAGTGAGAGACTGAATCCAGCTCCGGTTGGCTGCAGAGTCTAATCCAGGACTTTGGTTGCCGGCTCTAGAGTTGCTGAGACTTTCAAGATTGGTTTGTATATTTTGTATTATTTTCTCTATTCTTATTAGTAGCATTAGTAAAACATCTTTAATTTTTCCAGCTCTCTTCTCTCTGTCCTTCTTTCCCTCCCGATCACCTGTCCTTAGTGGGAAAAGGGGAGAGGGAGGGGCAAAAGTGGGAAGTGGGAGGGGGAGAGGAGGTTAACAATACATCTGCCAGGGTTTTTGTTGTCACCCTGCAATCTAAACCCTCGACAGAAAGATAAAGAGTCATTTCTGTGACTGTGTCTCAGAAACTGAGAGATGCATGCACGCACTAAAATTATTGTCATATCTGTCATATATATACATATATATACATATATATAATATCTATAAAATATCAAAATCTGTAGTTTGGATATTCAATGAAAGCTGTTTAAATGAACATCTGTCTATATAAACAGAAGGCATTTTCCATTCCTAACTATGAGTATAAAAATTCAAATATAATATCATATTATCAATTAAATACATTACATATACATTTTAATACACATATATGTATAAGTAAAAACATACATAAATATATGCATAGTATATAAAATCTATAAAACACAAGACACTATACTGCTTCTAGAAAATCTATAGCTGTAAAACCACTGAGGACTACTACACAAACACAGATTTCGTATTTACCAAAGTGTTATTCATAAAACTAGTAGTTTAAAATACTCTACCAAATAGAAAGTCATGACACATATATTGGTGATGAAATTACTATTTCTGGCTTTCTAGGTGTCAAAGGTAACTTTTGGAGGAAGAAAGGGAACAATTTTACTGTGGAGACACCCTACCTGGAGAAGTCTTAGGATAGATGGATGTGGTATCTTATAGGATCACGGTGTATCTTTGCAAAGAGATGGAGGACTAAATAGAATTTTATTAGAAAAAGACTAGTGATCTCACACAGTACTTTCCATAGAGTCATGAGCTCTTAACTCCAAAAGTCATTCGGAATGGCTCACATGTCCAGTCTTAAAAGGTAATTTTCCTTTGCATTCCTGAACCTTTCTTACACACCAAGTTTTGTCACTGAGAAGTAGACTGAATAAATTATTTTAAAACCCTGTAGGTAGTAAGATGTAGGTAGTATGATCACACTCTAACATTTGGAGAAATTCAGACTACTTTCCATGTGACATTTGCATTTGTAATGTAATGCTCTTGCTTTGTCAGATATGGTGATAAATCTAGTTTTCAACTTGTGACATCATTGCTTACAATAGCTTTCAGCAAGGTTATGCAACATTTCTGAAGTAACACACTCGTGCATCAGTAGATTATATATATCTTTCCTGGGAAAAAGTCAGTAAATGCTACTAAATACCATGCTGAATCTACTCAAGTGATGCTTGTAGTTGTCTCAGGATCGTACATCACCATCTCTGCCATCTGCTTCTTAATATTGTATTCATTCATATAATGTTCTAGCAGCTTAAGAGTAATTACCAAAAATACATCCTCCTGGTTAGGCGTTAATGACCTACATCTACTTTTTGAGAACAGGTAATGATGTGAAAAAGAATAAAAATTTTCTGTAGTCAACATGCCTTCCAGATTTCCAGCGTATAAGAGTAAGGCTTTTCTATAAATATGGAATTGAACCACTATGTATGCTGAGGCATAGAATAACCTTGTTTGTTTTTAAAATATATGCAGTTGTCTAGGTTCCGTATATATTGCACAACCATAACTTATCATAAGATACGTGATCATACAAAAATGTTCTTAAAAAATTAACGGTGTATATTAATATCTTCGCATTCTCATGAAAATATTTCCACACTTATCTAGGTATGCCCACTCTACATTGCTCTGTCACTATTTCTCCAGCCTTAAATAAGGGCATGAACCTGACTTCCTTCCGAATCTTACTTTCCAGTAAAGGATACAGGCTGAACTCACTCTGATGTCAGCAAGAAGTACTTGGGAGTCTGAACTTGGCAGTCTCCTCAGTGTTATTGTCATCCACAAGCCACAGGAGTTCCATTTGGCTAAGATGTGTACAGTACTACTGAAAAAGAGGTTATAAAGGAAAAGTTAATGCAACTAGCAGTTCAGACGCATAGTGGGGCGGGGAGTGGGGAGTGGGAGAAGAATAAATACTTATACAAACTCATTATAATGCAGTGAGGGAACTGTAAAGATCAAATAAATATTTTCTGGTAGTGGGAGGACCAGGTGAATAGAGGTGGAAGTCCTACAGGCCTTTCATAAAGCAATTAATGTTGCTATTTTCATAACATCTTTTAGAGAGCTTTCACACCCAAAATTCTGCTATAGGCTCTGTGAGAACCGCTACAGAGGGAGAAATAAAAGGAAGTTGAAGTCTTTGAAAATAACCTTTTTGGAAGATGGCACTGAATATTCTAGCTGTTCTGTACTCCTTGGGTGAAATTCTGGCTTTATTGTCAGCGGCAGAAAGGATCATTGACTATTGTAGAGCTGAGATTTTCTCCCTGAACTGAAGCATTCAAAAACCTGTGAAAACTCTGAATGTCTCTCCTAAGATAAAATCAGGACTTTTACTTTAAGATTTATTCCTCCATGTAAATTATTTCTCCAGCTTTTTCGAAAACTTGTCAATTTATACTGTCACCTCAGTCACATTACAGTGGACACATAAGTCTCACAGTTCTCAGATAGATTTTTCAGAGATAAAAGTTTCAGGAGAGAGTGGAAGAAATGACACTACCCAAGTCATAACAGAAGTCTTCACCTGGAGGGTTCAGTTCTCTCTGTTCCTCTCCACTCCAAATAGGTCATACTATTTTCTCCTACTTATCCTGCCTTTTCTTAAAATAATATTAAAAAGGACAAAACCTGGTTTACAATTCCAAGACACTAATTTTTCAAATTTCAAAATTAAGGGTTAAGTGTAGATTCTATCTGTGATTGCCCGTTTTTCCTCCAGCTGTTTTTTCCTCCATCATTAGTTGTTCTAATTACAATTAGTATGTTATCAGCTATCTCCTAGTGTATCAGAATTATCAGAATTTTTTTTTTTTTTTTCCTTGGCAAGTGATTCTTCAAGACATTGTTGCAACAGATGCTGAGCACCTCCTGAGGACAATCAATTAATTCCCTCTTGAAGGGAATAGGAAGCCAACATCCTGTGAACTTCCTGTGAACTTTTTTCTTGATAAAAATAAGCAACATGCAGAAGACACTCAGCATGAGGATGGATAGAGCCACTTTTTTGTGTGCTTTGAATTTCTTGCCCCATGTTTTTTATGAGCCAACTTGCACTTACCTGATAACAAACTCCAAAGGGGATCTTCTATTGGCTCTGATACTGGTTTTGGATAGAAAGATCTTTATTCACACTAAGCTCGAAAAGCACAGACCTGAAGACTGCAGTGTTAGATTAAAACGAAGAGCAGGACATGTCTATTCATCTTCTACCTGTCAGACACACACTTCTGAAATATTTATGGGCTTCATTGTTCTGTCAAGTATAAGGCATTCTTGTTAACATTTGGACATAATTTAGGGCATATTTCATAAGTGCAACTGTTAAATATTTATGACTAACACTCATTACTTAAAAAGCACTTCATATGTACATACTTCTTCAATTATTAATAAGGAGAGTTTGGACAGACCTTGTTTTTAATGCCCTGCACTTCTGGAAATTAGCTTTTCATATATTTCTATATTAATATCCTGAGGGTCTTACCATCTCTCTTTTAAGACATGAATGTTGAAATGCCTCTGCTCTTTTAACTCATCATGTACAAAACTACTGTTTTGTTTTGCAGAGGGGGAGAATCTACTGAACGAAGTTCCAAAGAGTATGGAGATAGCGACAAAGTTCAGATTCTCTTATGAGTACTTATGGACAGTAATTCAGTGCTCTCAAATAGGCAGTGTGTGATGCAGTTATAAGGTAGAACTGATTACAGCAAAAGATAATCAAACCTCATAGTGATTAACATCAGTATCTAGATAAATATACTGTATGAGGGTATCTTCACATCTGTCTGTGGTAACTGTTAAAGCTAATCACTCAATTTACTTAATTCAGCATTGATTCTTTACTGCTGTCATAACAGGACAACAGATAAGTCTGATCTTGCAACAACTCTTATTCAAAAGTTAGTGCTGCAGAAACTCTAATTTTAGATTTGGTGATCTGTTACTCACTATCTGCTGGAGATTACCACACTTGTGTTGTAAACTTGGGGAAAAAACAGCTAAAAGACAAGTTTCAAGCACATGGTGTTTATTCTGTAAGGATGTATTGAGAACAGGACACATCTCCAAGCCAAGATTTCTCATTTCAAAGGCTCAGAATAACTGTTACCAAGACATATATCTCTAAAATATAGCAACTTGTCACCCAGTTCTGGTTAATCAGCACAAAACCATGTATCTGGAGTTAACCTTTTTCAGACTCTTGTTCTAAAAAGAGTCAGTGTGGATCAAGTTGTCTAGAGCGTCATCCAATCAAGTTCTGAATAGCTCTAAAAGAAATGCAGTTTTAACTTCAACTCCTGAAAAATCTTTAAGATGCTGGAGTATCAGAGTATGCAGAATTGAGTTTGCATTCCTGTGACAGATTTCTTGTATTCAAAAAGTGATGATACTACCTCTCACAAGGTTACTTGCTAGTTTCTAGATAAAGGACTATTTCATGGTATTGCTAGGATATTTTTTTCTCCCCTTTCACAGGAACATCTTGGATAACTGTCTTAATAGGAGCATTCCAAACTTTCCCCATTCTGAATATCTTTCAAACACGAAGACATAACTTCCTAATTAATGCATTATCAAAACCACAGCCTTTGTCAAAATTATTCTTCAAACTCAATCCAGTTGATTAAGCATACTATATGAGATTCTCTGAAGTATCCAAGACAACTGTGTGCGATTGGTAGATAGTACAGAACAGATCTGATAGATCCGTTACTGAACTGCCATTCTCACAATATGATATTTTTGAACACCTAAATGATATTAGGTAATGAAAGACTTTTTAAGCACCTGAGACTTGTTTTTTAACTTTGTGCTTACATTATCTACAACTGATATATGGAGTGGCACCCACTTTTCCTTAATGTTGGTTTGTAAAATATAGATATGACCACAGGATTGAAAAGTTTAATGTCTCATCGGAGCCAATGAAGATTTAGCCAGCATACTCAATAGAGATGAGGAATTAACTCATCAGGATTGCACTGATCAATTGCAGATATGTGTTTAATTCAATTGACTCCTTTGCAGTGTCTATTGCTATTAAAGATATTACACAGAATCTAAAGCACATGGACACCAGGCTGGATAAAATGTATTACCTAACACAACATGACTATCCAGTGTTTTTTTTAGGACAGCTAAACCAAACATAATGTGAATTTAGTCAACTATGACTCATATCGAATTGAGCAGAATCTCACTCATTATGTGTAGATATAAGTGAAGTCTGACGTTAGTGTGGCATTGCTAGATTTAAGAGAAGTTCATATAGATAGTATCTGCCTTCTAGTGGGACGGCCAATACCGTTATGGGCAGTTTGGATCCTTCAGCAGAAAGGTGGAGGCAAACCTGAGCTCACTAAGAAAGGCAGATTTATTCCTTAAAAGGAGGAGTCGAAATTACAGGTCAACACTCGCTCCACCAATGTTTCTAATAGGAAATATATATATTATACTAGTACAGATACTGAGGTGTATGAAAAATGTCAGCAATTTCATAGCAATTGTGTATTTTAATGTAAATATAAATGTTTAAGGCTTGATTTTATTTTTGGCCTGTTTGTAGGTTTGCATTGAAGTGCTAGCCTTCTTTTCCTTTCTTAGCCTTCTTTGCCTTTCTCACTTATATATTTGTTTTAAAACAAATATATGCAAGCCCTTCCCTTCTTTCCGCAAACCCTGAATAAATTGGCTGAGTTTGTGGGTAACTGAGAGAATGGCTCTGGAAGACAACACAGATGCCTTGACAATAATCAACAGAGGTTGAAGACATTTTTGGTTTGTTTTGATGTGATAGCTGTTAAGAAATCATCTTGGTGTTTATATAGCCATAGCAAATCCAAATCTTTAATCCTGAGACCTTAAAACTCATCAGCTACTGAGGAAATAAGCTACTTGGGAGACCTTTCTGTGGCCTTCCAATATTTAAAAGGCTGCTTAAGAAGAAAGATGGGGACAGATTGGGGACAGATTTTCTGTAGGGCCTATAGCAATAAGATGAAGGGTAACAGTTTAAAAGAAGGGTAGATTCAGATTAGATGTAAAGAATATTACTTTTTTTTTTGTGATAAGGGTTGTGAAACACTGGAACAGGTTGCCCAGAGATGTTGTAGATGCCCCACCCCTGGAAATATTCAAGGTCATGTTGGATGGAGGTGAGAGTAACCTGACCTAGTTGATGACGCCCCTGCTCATGGCAGAGGTGTTGGATGAGATGACCTTTAAAGGTCCCTCCTAACCCAAACTATTGAATGATTCTATGATTCTATGATTTTATGAAATTTAAAGATCTCAGAAAGAGAGGAACTCTATAGTCATAGTCTTTTGCTGCCATAGTAGGCATCTATGCTAGTTCCACATGTGTGCTTCAGAGCTACCACATTACAAATACATAAGTACAGAGATTTATTGTCCCTTTCAGGGGGAACCAATATGTAACAAAATCTGACTGAAAAGTTCATTACAGTTTTAAAATGTGAAAAATGTTTATTTCCTGTTTTGAAGCATATGTTGGAAAATTATATAGATTGAGATTCACCATTGAATCATTGCTACAAATATACATTTATATTCAGCTTGCTATCAGTTTCAAATAAGCTATTTAATTAAATTTAATAAAATTATTTTGAAAGTTATAATTTAAAATTTTATCTGCATTTTAGACTTTCAGGTAGGAAAACCTGTGGAAAACTACTTCAACTTCAGTTATGGAATATTATTCTAGAAATACAATGAACATTTATTTTAAGATAACCAAATACAAGGAGACCTTTGAATTGTTAGGTGAAAAAAAAATATCATGGATTTCTGATCTGAATTTGTTTGACTTTACAGCAAAACCTCATTAGGCTGTATCTTTTTCTTCCAAATTACAAAAGCAGGAAATATCCTGGTGTGAACAGCTGTTTATAATTTTTTTCCTTTTTCTTCTCTTTTGTACCTTATTCATAATCCTTTCTGCTTCTCTGATGTAGGACACTTCTCAGTGTTGTTTAAAATTAGATGCACTAATATTACAGCATCCATTTTGCAAGGATGAATATCTTTAATTGCATTAGTCTCATACGTACAAGCCAGGAAATAGAAACTAGTGATCAAAGCAGTAGCACACTAAAATCTAACAGAATGTAACAGAAGCATTATATTATTATTATTATTATTATTATTATTATTATTATTATTATTATTATTATTATTATTATTATTATTATTATTATTATTATTATTATTATTATTATTATTTAATGGAGATTGGGGGGAAAAAAAAAAAGATGGGGTGTAGGTTATGAACATTGAAAAGCTGCTTATTCCAAATGAATAAAAAAATAAATCCCTGGCTTGGTACTCCTTCTTGCTACCACCATCTTCAGATTATTTATAATTTTTCAGTTTGAGTATATCTGCTCTACAGAGACAGAAATGTGGAGGGATACACAGGCCAGACATAAATAAAGTAGTTTAAGTATCAAAAGCAAATTACCTGAAGCAGCAGCAGCAATAGCACCAACCTCAGTATTTACTAATTTGCCATGCTTTTCATTGTAATGCCAAACTAGATTGTTCCCAATACACAAGATAGTTTTGTTTACAGCTAACTCTGGCATATTTACACTACCTCGTAGCATAAATGCAGCTATATGCGCACAAACAACTAACATCTTGAGCTATGGTCTGAATTTTCTCTTGCACTTTGTGAGGGTTCAATAAGTCCATAAGCATATTGTAAGCAATAAATAGCAATTTGTGGGCTAGTAGCAATTATCAACATCAAGAACTCTAAAGCTTGCATTTACAAATCCAAGGCATCTTTCTGAATTACCTGCTTGTCTTAAATACTTAAAAATTGAATGGGCTGAAAGAGAGCTATAAAGGTTAAAGATAAAACTTGTATTTTGGTGTCATTTGTTACAAATACATAGATTTACATGGGCTATCTCTAAAGAGTTACTCCCTCATTAAGTAATGTAGGCTTCTAAAAGCTAAGATAACATGGACCACTGTTGATCCCAAGACTAGCTTGCCTTCATTTACCTCAGACAGCTGCATAGCACTGCATATGTTTGTGAGACTACATAGAAATATCTGTGTAGAAGATAACTGGGGAACAGAATTTCTTTTGATTGAAATATGTCAAGCTTTCTGGATAAGAAAAGAAAAAAAAAAAAAGTCTTCCCTCACCATATTGAAAAGAACAATTTCTCAAAAATTCCAGTTAGGGATTTCTTTGGAATGTTATCTTGCTTTATGAAGACACATCAATTTTGACTAGTGTCTTTGAGCAATGAACTTCTGAAAGCTGGACATTTAGAGTTTCAAAATGAACTAGTTTTCAGGGTTAGGTAGACAAGCAGCCAGGTTAAGCAGAGAAAAGCTGGGCCATACAGCCTTTCTGTTCTCTCTCATATACATCCCTGTCACTTTATCTCATCTCCTGACTGTTTACCTTGTCAGTATTACTTTCTTATTCTCATCACTGATTTTATTTGAAAAAGATAGTTTTAACTGAATTTTTGTATGGAATTTGTACCATACTGAAAAAATATTCTGTATGACAAAATCATCCTGACAGAAAATTCCTAGCCAATTCTGATAATTAGTACAAAGTGCATACGACCTCACATAAACTATTTTGTGACTGGAGAATTCTGCAACACCTTTTACTTGACGGCTCATTCTGCTCCTCGTTTTGCCAGGACTATAGAGAAAAGAGATCCATCAAGATTCTAGACAAAACTTGTATTTTGGTGCTACTTCTTACAAAGTATTTGTAGGTCAAGAGGAAAGAAACCAACATAATGTTTGCAAATATAATTTCAGCTCTCTCCCTTTTCTTTGTCAGATATTTTTCAGCAGTAAAATCTGTATGGTATTTCTGTTTTGAGGAAAGTGAGTAGTTCTCTGATTACTTGATAAAAAGAGAGAAAAATGTGTTTATAAATAATTCAAAACATCATAGTCACAACTGGAAAATTTCAAGGTCAGTTTAATGACAATGCAATTTGAACTAATTCCTATTTAATCTTCAAGATTGTGATTAAACTTCTCAGGAGAACATTGAAATATGAATCTGAAACTGTCAAGAAAATGTTTCATTTAGGAGTGTTATTTTTTACAAGTTCTTAATGATGAATTAGGTCTTATATATCTGTTTTAAACAAATGTCTTTCCTATTGATATTAATGGTAGAATAAACAGAACTTCAATGCTATGGTTTTGTGCCACTTTTCTTCCCCTGTATACATCCTAGCATTACATTTATTCACGTATAGAGTAGAACAGATGTAAAATAAAAGACTTACATATAGTCATAAATACATCATAAAAAAGACTATAAAAAAAGATGGTTGTCTAATTATTTTTTTTTTTAAGTATCAGACAAGGATTTTTAGAAAAAGTCTTCAAAGACTGTTCTACTGCCATTTTCTTGGTTCTTGGAAGAAAATATTGACATTGTAGTTGTTTCAGATTCTACATGAATCTGGACACATCTGTCTAAAAAGTTAAATACAGTAATCATATGAAGTCTGAGAATGAAACACATCACAGGACTGAAGTCTTCCTGCTAGTCTGATGCAGCAGAAACGAGCAACCCAAATTAAAGAAGAAATGAAAAATGACACAAACTTACATTATCTTTCATATCCCAACATGACTCATCAGCACTTTGCATCATATAAGCACTTGCTTTTAATCATAATAAACTCTGCTTGAAGAATAGACTAGTATATTTGCATTAACCTCCAAAAAGCTAAGAAATAGTAATGAAACAACAGAAAATATGTATAGTTCTGTTTATCTGGGTTGAAGATAAAAAAATAATTTGCGCATCCTTTAAGAAATTGGCTATATACTCAACTCTGAAGGCAAACATAAATGGGCCCAAATCTTCAGGTGTGACCTTCACATTGTTTTACCTTTGTACTAGTACACTTGTGTATGACTGCTGAACAGTTATCAGGTTATCCTCTAATTGGGCTTTAGGCAGGTTAATCGGATATGATTTAACATTATTTTCCTGTCATTTTGAACCTTATGTTCCTGGCATTAATGCCTATAATATCCTGGATCCACGAGTTCTGTCCTCTGGGTACGTGTAGAAGTTAGAGCTTTCTCTCTGGTCAGCATGTATCTGATTACTTTCTGTGTCAACTGATCATGAATACATTTGTTTATATTGTTCCAAAGCTGAAATCTGTTTTTCTACCTGTGTGCCTTTTGTCGTTGATCTGACCAATCTCTTCATGACAGCTTGTCTGCAATGTACTGATAGTGTAGAGTATGAGCAGCAGAGTTTCTGATTTTCCCCAAGATTTTTAGACCTTTGGAATACATCTCACAAAATTTGTCTCAGTGAGATGGTCTATAAAAATAGGTTGCAAACCTTTCAGAGATAATGCCTCACCAATTTCACTGCTTGTACCTAAATGTCATCTATGTGCTTATGCCCTTTCAGAAACATCTCCTGCAAGCACTGGTGTCACTTCAAAAGGTACTTGGTTCAACTGTGAGTAGCAAGACCTTCTCAAATCCTTCAGAGTCCTCAGTGGTCTAGGTCTTTCCTTCCATGGTTGTTGATCCAGCAAAGAAGGCTCTGCCCATTGTGTTTTGGATCTGAGGCTGATGATTTTCAGTGGATGTATTTTTTTTTTCTCCTCCCCAGTTTGGGTTCTTTTAGGTTTTCCAGTAAATCTTTGAATGACAAATGCCATTCTCAGACTAGAATAGAGGCATATAATCTTGTTAATCGTTTCAACAAAACTGCAGTTGTAATCCTTGCTTAGGGAATTAAAATCACAATACTACTAGAAAACTTACTGACTACCCAGTTAAAACCCCTCATTTGCACCCACTTTAAGTTATATGAATAAAACATACCAACATTCAAAGTGAGAATGATAATTAACATTGAACTCATTTAATGTATTTTCAAAGTAGTCTGGAAAGAACTTACAATAATTTTAAAAGTGCAAAAATTTGATAACATGCTTTTAATAAGTTTCAACTGTATAAGAACATCATTCTCTGAAGGAAAACATCTTTAAAAGTATGTGTTACCACTTGTAACAGAAAAAAAAAACCCTACATTTGAATAGTTAGTTTTGTAGTAAGTTGTCACAAATGAAAACGTAAATTTTGAATGCAAGGTTAAAATACACTTTTCAGTAACTGCTATCAATTAAATTATTTTTTATCATGATGATTTACTAATTCCCATTCTTAGAAAAAATGGACATAAATGCATAAAAGAGAAAAATTGTGATAATATGCATAATCAAATGTGGCTGTTAGAAGAAGGATCAGTTACTAAATACTTTTATTTATGTTATTATGCAAACATTGTATATAAAACTGTTACATTATCCTCATTGGAGATATACAGCACAGCTAAGTGTAAAATCTGAGTGAATACACTCTCCATAGTTTTTAAAATGTTCACATATGTAATAACTTTGTAAGCTCTTTGTAAACGATAGGTACAGAAATAACACTACAATGTAATACTTTTTTTCTTTTTTTTTCTTAAATACATTAAGGATATGATTTTCCTGACTTTAATGCTATAATGTAATTGATGTTTGTGCCAAATGAGTTCAAATAGCTGGTACAAAGCAACAGAGTGGCATGTAACATCCATGTTGAACCCAATATGAACAGGTGTCAGCGATGGCCAAGGCCAGGCTGGACAGGGCTATGAGCAACATGATCCAGTTGAAGATGTCCCTGTTCATTGCAGGGGAGTGGATTAGATGATCTTTGAAGGTCTCTTCCAACCCAAAGTATTCTAGGATTCTATGGTGCAATATGTAAACCACTGGAGTATTTGAGCCATTATTTTTTAATTTAACTAATTCCTTAATTACCCTCACAATAAAGCTAAGGCTTTAGTCTTTTAGTAATGTAGGTTTCCACCACGAGAATTTTTTAATAGAGGAATAAACAAAATTTACTCTCATCAGAGTAGAAATAATTGCTACAAGCCAGAATTTCTGGGAATTGCATTAACATTCAAAAAAGTCCTTCTCATGAGATCTAAACATAGCTTTCAAAAAATAGTACCTTCCAATAGCTTGCAGGTGCAGGGACCATCTGCACAAATTTCCACTGGCTGTGGGCCATTACAATGTTACCATACAATCTCTGTCACTGAATTACAATGTCATGTTGGTAATATATTTTCTGTACATTTGTAAACTTTAATTGTCTGCTTGATTTTATATGATATTTTACAAGTAGATACAATCATGAGAGAATGTATTGTAGATGCACAAATAATTTAAACAGTCAAGCTGGATTACTTTTATTGGTGCAATATTAAAAATTGCTTTGTCTCAGGGTTAGAATATAATGTATTCAGTGTTCATCCATTCCAAGAATAATAATTGTCATAAGCAGACAAAGAAACAATAGCTCAAATAAACAAATAGACTATAAAAAACAGACTCTTCTCCTTACTCCCAAAGTTGCCTGGTGTGCAAAACAATTTAGTATGTTTAAAAAACCAAAATATTAAAGATCTTATATCATTACAAGAAACAGATGTTCTACTGGTACAAATTCAACTTTCAAGTAACTCCTTAGAAGATAGTACATTTCCACTAGGATAAATACAGTAATTGAGTTCAACTATGCAAAATGACTCATTACCTTATCATGTATAAATCACAAAGTGTATGCACATCTTGTTGTTCAACAAATAGCACCAAACAGACAAGTCTTTTTTTCATTTTCTACAATACAAATTTGTTTCTCTGAAACAGTGAAAATCAGCTTTGCTTATGATTCACTCATGACAAGTTTAATCTGTAGTTGTAATCTAACAGTTTGAATATGGGTCAATGCTTATGACTTCAATTTCCTCTCTTCTCAAAATCAGTATTTATCTTAGCTTCAAAGCAATAGACACTCATTTGAGTTTTGACTCTGTGCCAAGATATATGCAGACACATATGAAACTATGTAGATATCTCAGCCCATATATATGTAAATTTTAGCTTTAGATTGCTACTTCAGTACTCTGCCATTTGGTACAATTGTACTAATTGCTGAGACAAACTATATATAAAACAAAAAAATAAAACCAAAACAAAACAAAAGAACAACAAAAGGTAAAAGACAAAATGTTTCATTCTCAGTAGGTAGCACAATGGTTTGGATTCAAAATGCCATGTCTTACTCATAACCTGTCTGGAGCTTTTGTGTTCATAGGTACTCATCACAACTGGTGCAAGTAGCATCAGTAATTGCAAGGTCACAGTCACAACACTATAATCAACATTTTGTTGTCACTTCCAATATAGGATCATATTTTCAAGGTTCATACACTTTGTAAAATTAAAATTTTCTTTAGATGTATTTTGACATAAATAGATCTATCATAAAGGTTTTTTTCATTTTTGTTTCTGTATAATAGCAGTCACTCTTTGTATCTTTACAGAATGATTTCTGCTCACAAACCTGTCTTCCATCACCTTGAAGATTTTATAATAATGAAATGTGGCAGGTACTTAACCACTACTATATACTTAAGATTTTGAAAAATACAGGTTTACAAAAAACACTGCAATCTAGTAGGTACCTTGTTTCTACTTTTGGTTTATGATAAAGGATTTAATTAACCAATTAAATTATTGGTTAATTATAACCAGTATTTTGGTATTACAAGGTTCATTTCTGTTGTCTTTGTAAAATATGTGACTTCATGGGGAGATAAGGCAGATTCCCAAAGGTACACACACAACTATGATTTGTTATAGGACATACAGGATATAAGTAACAAAAGTTAGAAATGCACTCTAAAGTCCCAGGATAACTTTATTTTCCTTCCCTGTGTCTTGACCTATGTTTTGCAGCCAACTGATGATGTTAGGAAAGAAATCCTTTTATATGTTCCTAGACTCCAAGTCAGTAAAATATGTAAATGGTAAAATAATTCAGATTATAATAACTTTCTCTGAATTTCTGCAGATAGACAAATGGTGTTTTTTCTCATTCTTTTTTTTTCTTCTTCCAAGCAGTCTCAGAAACTAGCCATCTAGTCCAGTGATTATTCTTCTCAGGGAAATAAACTGATCCATCTTTGTTTTTTAATGAATATTTGTGTTTTGTTTGTGGGAAGGGATTAACATAAATATTTTTCATAATACACTTTGCAATGTCCTTTATTTTCAGATGTGAAAAAAGTGAAATAAGTCTTTTCTAGGGAGAGTCAATAGTAATTAGTTAACTCTTTTGGGATACATAATTAATCTCAAGGAAGGCAGATATCATAAAGTCATTTTCCCCTTCATTCATCTGGCTAATTGTGTGGAAATCTCTATAGGACGAAGTGGACAGGTCATGGAAAGCAGGTAAAACAAAGTGAAGAAAGTTTCACACAGTCTGTGATAGGCCTTTAGCTACGTTAAATATAAGTGGGACCAGGAATTTTTCTTTTAATTGATTTAATGATAGGGAAATTGTGACAGAAGCAGAGAGGCTATCTAAGATAAAATCTTTATCTTTCTTATTTCATAAATTTCATATGCTTTCTCTAAACTTACAACACTGGCTCTGTTCAAGATTTGATGGTGGTTTAAATGGATCTTTGCTCTGACACATATTGGAGTTGCTATATTTTTATGTATATATATGAAGTATATTAACATATACTATGTACATGAAACTGTATAAGGCATTAAATACTCCTCATCCTCTTAAACTGAGTATTAAGGAGAGCATACCGCTAAGTCTAAATGTTTCAACCAATTATAAACTTACATATACTGACTTACTGGTATGATGTTATTTTTTTTTTATTTTTTTTTTTCATAAAACATTCTTAGTTATAATCTATTTCCTTCAAAGGTTTCTCTGAGAACTACAGGAGTTCATACTAGAGAAGCTCCACAATGGATTAGGCATTAGATTAAGAAAGATTTATGCAGTCACATATGTTAAATGATAAAGCAATATATAGCAGAGGGGAATGAGAACCAAATATTTAAGGCAAGTATGGCATCTCAGGGACCACAAACGAGAAATACCCACTCTCTAAATCATGCAAACATATTACCCAGTATATTGGTCAAATAAATTTACTCTTTTGGTGGGGTGGTTTGGGAAGTAAAACACTTCAGAAACAAATGTTTAGTGCTGTTCTTTATTGTATTTCTTAAGTAATGTTTATTATGTTGCAAATTAAAGGAAAAAAGAGATGTCCCAAATTGTGACATGCCTACCAGCTATACCAAGAATGTATTATAGATCATAGTTATATCTAAAATCAAAGCAGCTGTAGCTTTATATATATACCTATAGATTAGTATATATTAATTATTTAAAAAAACCCAAACATATATTTCCAATTATAAGTACTTTTTATTGATTTAATAAAATTAATGAAATATACCTTCACTTTTTTTCATTTTGATTTTTTATATTTTTCTGGGAAGAATGAAATACAGGTGGCACTGTATTTTGAAAATAAGAAGTAGATCCCAAGGTTGGAGGAGAAAGTAGCAGATGTTGTATTTTATGTATATGCTGAGGTTTAAATTTTCATATTGTTTTGTATAAAAAAAGTCTCAGATTTGGATAAAAGAGCTCTAACTTTTATTCATACTTTTATTCATACTTTTATCTGAGATATGGGGAGGGCTATTAATTAGTCAGCAGTAATTTCATGTTATATTTATAATAAAAATAGGTTATTTTTTGGAGAAAATCGATGAAAATACTGATCAGTCTTTATTATCACATAATGTTTTAATATAATACATTATGGAGAAAAGGGAAAATAGGGGAGTTCATCCTCTTGTTTAACTTTTACTATTTACATAACATAAAGTAACATATAATAAACAGTATATAACAATGTCTGATCACCATAATGAGGTAATACATTTGACTCCCAGCTACATTCTGTTACAATCACAAACAGCCACAAAACATGTTTATTCTACAAAAAGTCCTTATTTTTGCTATGGCAGCAACCTTAATTGAGCAAGAAATGTTTGTCTCTTCTGGGATTTAAAGAGTGAGAAACATGCTAAGTTTCCAATTTTGTTTGTAAGGCTCTGAAATCTCCCGTTTGTAGTCATTTCACAAACAAATTGGATGTTTCTCTGACAAGTTACTCTATACTTATTTCTTGAAAGATACAAGTTAAATTTTTAAGCATAATCTCTGAGTAAGTAGTATTTACTAATAATTTTTAATACATTACAAATAATTTCAGAGATTTATATTAATGCAGTAACTACTAAATCATGATATCTGTGATTCTAAAGCAATTTAACTTCTAGTTAAAACTGGTTTTCTGAATCTAAAAGAAACAATATTGAGAAAACTATATACATTAAAATAAGAAAGAAAATGTATGGCATTCTGAACCAAAGGAATTTGTCACCTCTAACTTCCCTGAAAAGCTGCCTGATAAAGAATATAATATAATCATAAAGATATCATGCACTAAAATATAAAAACATAGTTTAAAATAGGTTCAGCAAGCATTAAGTCATTAATTGTATTGTGTAGGTTAGTTTTATTTTAATCACAACGTCATTATTTTCTTTTCACTTTCACAGTCCTTTGCTTGTCTCTTTATCTTTTAGAGAGGAAGAGTTTTTACTTATTTTCCCTGAAACACTAGATTTTACTGATTTGCACAGAAAGGACTGAGTTTGTTACATTGATTTATCACTGTCCAAGTACTCTGATGTTCGTTTTCTGAAAGGGGAGGATTTGAAGACGACATCTGGAATATTGTGTCCAGTTCTGGGCCCAGAACAAGGGGTAATGGGTACAAACAGGAACACAAAAGGTTCCACTTAAATTTGAGCAGATACTTCTTCTCAGTGAGGGTGACAGAGCACTGGAACAGGCTGCCCAGGGAGGTTGTGGAGTCTCCTACTCTGGAGGCATTCAAGACCTGCCTGGACGCCTTCCTGTGTAACCTCATCTAGGTGTTCCTGCTCTGATAGGGGGATTGGAATATATGTTCTTTCAAGGTCCCTTTCAATCCCTAGCATTCTGTGATTCTGTGTAGTGGGAAAATATTCTGGAATCAACATATTATTGTTCTTGTTATTTCCATAGATCCACAGAATCACAGCATAAATAAAGTTGGAGGGGGTTTATGGAGATGGCCTAGTCCAAACCCCTCTTCTCATGGTGGGATGAACTAGGGTAGGTGCCTGTGTCCACCTGGTTTTGAGTATTTCCAGAAACAGAGATTGCACAGACTTTCCAAGCAATCTTATCAAGTGTTTGGGCACCCCTAACAGTACAAAAGTTTTTTTTTTTTTTTTCTCGGGTTTGAATCAAATTTCCTGTTTTTGTAATTGTTTCCATTGTCTTTTCTCCATTCTGAGAAGAGTCTGACTCCATCTTCTTTATACCCTCACTTCAGCTCTCTGCTTTCTCTCCTTGTATGAAATATGCTCCAACCCCTTCATCATCTTCATGGTCCTTCGCTGGACTCTCTCTAGTATGTCCATGTCTTTCTTGTACTGGGGAGCCCAGAACAGGACACAACACTGCAGATTTGGCCTTACCAGTGCTAAGTTGAAGATGTCTCTATTCATTGCAGAGGGACTGGACTAGATAAGATTTAAAGGTTCTATCCAACCCAAACCATTCTATTATTCTATTATTCTATTATTCTGTGATTCTATGATATGAAGACTATGTGCTGTCTATGACAGATGATATTGGGTGTGAACTTCCTAGCTGTAGACAAATAACTACCGTACGTCTTTAATATCACTGCCTACTCTGAAGAAATTTTCCCTGGAATTCTTAAATAACTTGTGACCTCCTTCCTTTTTTCAAATGTTTGTGTTAGGATACCATAGGACTCCCTCCCTCTGAAGTGGACTTATGAAAGCAGTCAGCAGAAATAATTTGAATCTTCCCACTTATCCCTTTGAAATCAAAACTGTTAGTTTTATTATAATTGTTTGTATTGAGATAAAGGCTTGCAAAACTCTTTTTAATGCAAGACATTAGACAATATCAGTTTTCCAGATTGTGTGTATATTTCAATGAATAATATGTCAGCCATTACTTTACTGTCATTCTATTCATCCAAAAAGGGAATAAATAAGCCTCCAAATCCTGTGAATAATGTAGCATCAAACGTTGCGAAAAGTTCAAATATATGTTATCCTATTAAAAAAAACCCAGACACTATGTAAGTCTACTTTACAGTAGTAAGATTGTTTGCTTAAATTAACTTAAAATATAGATATTTTCAAAAATGGTAAACCTAAACCAGCTATATTTGTCATACAACGTTGTATTTCAATTGTTCAGCTGTGGTACTCTTATTAAGAATGTAGATTTGCAGCAGATTTTAGTACAGGTTACCTATCCAGATCTTCCCCCACAGTTTCTGCTTGGCTTTTCACTAAGTGTCAAGTTTTTACATTGTTAGCAATATCTGACTTAGGTAAAAGCTAGTTCTGATACGTCTACTGAGCCAAGTTTATACATTGGTAAGTGTAAAGTTAAAAAAGCTATACTGCTTTCCATGTTCCTTTGTAAGGAGAGAGTAGCACACACACCCAAAATGTGTATTTGTTGAAATATAAGTGTATAATTGAGTGTTTTTCATGTATATGCATTTAATCATAACAACCAAGCTATATAGTTAGGTGGCAAGCAGATGAAGCTGCGGGGAAATTAGCTACATTTCACTCAGAAAAATACAAGAAGTAATTAGATTTTTTTCATCTTCTTGAGTAAACTAGTTGGAAAACAATACACCATCAAAGTTGTAAGCCAAAAGATAATTTACATGAATCTACATTAGGTTATTAAAATATTTAATTTTATGTTTATCAGTAAAATAAAGACTGCTAGTTCTCTACATTTAAAAAAAAAAAACAGTGGAACTGTTGGGAACCTCATTTCTACAGACATATAATTAATCTAAAGCATTTTGCTTTTAAACTTGAAGTACAAACTGCTCCTGGGATAGAAAATCAAATGTCAATTCAAATTTCACCAAAAGAAGTGTTCATAAATGCTGGTAGGTGCTTACCTATAATGTTTGAGGCTTTAATTGAGTTTTTGTTTGTTTGTTTGTTTTTGTTGTTTTTCTTCTTCTTTTTTTTTTTTTTTGTTTTTTATATTATTAGTTAGGGGTTGTGTGTGGGTTTGTTTTGTTTTTTTCAGTCCTACAAGACCATAACAGGAACTTTTACAATCTACACAAATTCTTCTTATAGCTTCGATTTGAAAAACAAGCAAAAAAAAAAAAAAAAAGACATGAGTAGGCAGTAGATTTTTAAGCACTTGGATTAGAACAGTATTATCCTGAGATATGAAAAGGTAATAAATATGGAAATTATATGCTAAGAAGTCAACAAACAATTTTGCTGTGTTGTTAGCAATATTCCTAAGAACAGAGTGTATCAGAAATATAGTTTGATTTTAAAACTTTTTTGTTAACCTTAATATTTTGTTAACATTTTTTTCCTGTCTTATTTATCCTCAGTTTATTAATATATCTCGTAACTTAAGTTCTCTGAATTTTGTTATTCTCTTGAAAACTTAATAGATTTCAAATCTTAGCCCCTTTGATTTGTCTCTACAAAATTTTCAGCTGAAACTTCACAGATCAAGATATTTTTATGATCCAAAAACATGGGTTCTACTGAAATCTCTTAAAATAAAAGCTCAAGTCTTACTCTGGAGACCCTTGCAAAATTTTCATAAATATAGATGAGGTCAATGGAGTTTGAATAACAGCTGTGCTTTAAAGCAGTACATAGCTATCCATGATTGTTTACCTTTAATAGTAAATATTTGTTAGATATATGTGTGAAATTATATAAACATGTACTTTATAGCATTTTTATTATAGAACATAGGCATTGGTTTTAGCACTTCATAACAAGGTTAACAAGCATTAAATGAGTGAAAGAGGTTAACTAGTTAAGCGAATCCTAAGAATTTTGGAGTTGCTTCAAAAGTAGTAATAATCAGGGTTAATAATTTAAAGATCTTTCTGAATGCTGGTGTTCAGTTCTTTCATTTTAGTGTATTGTTTACTGAACACAACTATATCCTGTAACTCAGAAGAAACAACATACCTCCCAAATCTGGTAGGATAGTTCTTGTGATGTCACTTCTCCTGACTTTTCTTGCAAATGAGAAGTTTATGTCTGCATGTTATAATCACTGCATTACACGGTGTAAAGAACATCCCCTTCACATGGTCTAAAGAACATCCCCTTCTTGTCTCTCCATCTTGCTGCTGGCAAGAAATAATGCAGTCATTTGCCATTAGCCTGAATGAAGACATGAGGATATTGTAAATGGCTAATCAGCATCCAACATCAATCAGAATGAAAAATGTTGGCATACATAAATGCTGACCAGGTGGCACACAGGTTTAGAAACTTAGATTAACATTTATGTTGAGCTAACAATAAAAAATTTTATTACTATTTTATTTTAATAAAGGGAGTTAGTAGAATATTTATTTTCAATACAAGGGATGGATGTCTGTGTCTTAAGACAGATGAGGTCAACTGTTTCCAAAGGATGCTTATGGACAAATACCAAGCTTTTAGATACTTTTATTTAAGTGAGACCATGCTTACTTTGACAATCAAACCAAACAAAATTACTATAATAAAAAAATAGATTACATCATAAGGTGAAACAGGCAAAAAAGTGACATAAAATACTTTAGAAAAAAATAGTTTAAAAGAATTTTGGTAGCAAACTGACAAATTTAGATTCTGTTTTCAATTTATTTACTTCTTGGCTTCTTGCACTCTTTCTTTCCTTTTCTGGCTGGAAGTATATCCCTATAGCTCATCCCATTTCAATAACATTTTCTCTTGCCACAGGAATATTCATGTGTGATTTCCCTTCTGATTTTCTTACTGCTGCCACTCCTCAAATAATGATATTTTTTTGGCTTACTATGTCTTTTTTTTTTTTTTTTCCCTTTCTAAGAATGTACAGTGGGGACACAATTATTATTGTTACTTATTACTTGTTAAGTTGTGTTAATGAGATCAAAATAGTAGAAAATATGAAGACTTAGTTTTTACCTCTAAGGACTTACCCATTGTCTTATAAGGAAAATACAGGCTCAAAATATTCCAGATGATACAGAGGGCATGTTACAGTATTTGTGTGCTTCTTATTCTGCATTTATGGTGGTTCTTAGGCAGAACATAGTCATGACAGGAATTTATTTTTATCCACAGTAATTAGCCACTGTAAAACATATAAGAACTTTCACAGCATTAGGCTTCTTCATACTTATTCTTCTCAGGACATGAAAGTGGTAAAACCAATGGTAACAGTTCTTTCAGAAGATAAGCTTTTTGAATAAAGGACATATCTATGAAAACTGGAATTTCGTGGTTTTCAGAGTACCATAGAGTTTCAAATGGAATTTTATAAATTATGGAAAAAAAAAAATAGAGGAGAGTTTTTTTGAGGCATTGTGGGGTTTTTTTGTCTTTTTTTTTTTAATTGAAGCTGATTGTGACATTTTAATAATGATATAGCTTGTTTTGGAAATGTCACTAAATGGTTCAGCTTGGAATGGACCTCTGGAGGTCACCTAATCCAACCCACCTGCTAGAGTATGTTCACCTAGAGCAGATTGCACAGGAATGTGTCCAGGCCAATTTTGAATGTCTCCAGAGGAGGACACTCCACAACTTCTCTGGGCAGCCTGTTCCAGTGCTCTGTCACCCTCAAAGTAAAGACGTTTCTCCTCATATTCAGATGGAACCTCCTGTGTTTCAGTCTGTGCCTGTATATGTCAAACATATGTATATGTCAACATTTATTTCTGAAATAAATAAATGTACTTACAAATTATTTTGACAATTAAGTGTTGCATTTTTTCATTACAAATCACACTTTGCTTTAAAAAGAAACTGCTGTTAAAATTTGGGGAAAAAAAAAATCAGTTAATTATGCTTCAGTTAGACTCAAGATAAATACTTTTTATTTCTTTTACCAGAACACTGTGCTTCAACTTGACAGCAACAATTTTTCTTTTCTGACTTCCATTTCATACACTGAAAAGTCCATGTGTGTCAGGTGTTATCTACTTGAGCTCTGTCTTTTCAGTCATATAGGATCATTCTTTGAGTGACTGGATTAGATGGAAGTCACTGAAATAAAGTGGAGACTGCTTTTGAGTTGCTAAGTAACTGATTATATCTGATGGGAAAATGGTCTACAGATTATATTTCCTTAAGTGGCAAATTGAGAGATGGGAAAACATTAAGGATTTGTTGCCAAGTAATCAGTCCAAATAAATCTATTTGGTGTTATTCTTATGCTACAGGCTGTTTAACCTTTGTTTACTAATCTGAAAGTCTGCAAGACTTTTAATAGATCCTGTGTTATACCTGAAAAACAAAAAAATATATTTCATTTGTATTAGGTGTCTTAGAGACTCTCAAACAACATTCTGGAGCAGAATTAAAGACCTAAATGCAGATGCCTGTACATGCCTATGTTAGATCTCCTTATGTAAGTTCTTCTTTTAGGTAAAGAACATCTGAATAATCTATTCAACAAAGGCTAGTGAGTTACACATGGTGAAACTGAAGCATTTCTATTAGGCTAAGACTAATACCTCTATATATTCTGTTCAATGTACTGACAGTCTGCAGAGCTTATGATGAAAATTTTCAGATTTACTTCATATATAGATATCTACGTGGCAGATATCTCCATTTGAACACCTGAATTTGGAGCTGTCTAAATGCCTTAGTCTTGTTACTTGAACCTCTTGCCACAGCTTAATAACTGACAACCTTCCTGTTAACACCTTCTATGTGATAACACACTAAATGAACAAATAACTTTAGCATTTGCACAGGACTAAAATCTTCAACATAACAAAAATTAAAACAGTTTTGAAACACAATGTAAAGCAATTTGATATACGATGTCTCTAATATTCTAAAAATCTGTTGTGTGTCTGAGGTGGATTTTGCAGGTTTGAGTCCTGAGTTTGCTGCAGAAAAGGAACTCAAGCAGATCAGTACATGATTGACATGGAACTTCTAAGCTTCAAAAGAAAAGAGAAAACTGCATCACAAAATGATGGGAAAATCTAGAATGGGACTGGCACTGTTTGCTGCAAAGCTAGAAGTCGCAGTTCCACAGGCATCTGTTCTTCAAGTACACCACTTTGGAAACAGGCCAAGTTTCCATTCTACTGAAGCTGTAAATGGGACAGAATTTTAACTACAGGCTGTAGGGGAAGAAAAAGAAAAAAAAAAAAAAAAAAAAGAACATTTCTTTATTATGATTTTTATTTTTAAGAAAATATGAATTTGTGTTTACTCTAACTACTCCTTTACCACAGAAAAAAATCAGCTTAGCTTTCCTGTTTGTCACCAAGAAATGTTTTTCCTGAAGTCATAAAAAAAAAAATCCCCAAACCAAAACAAGTGGAATAACAACAAAACAAACTAAAATTTTTAACAGCCTGCACATTACTTAGAAAACCATAGTGATGACGGATAATACAATGATGACAGATGAGTCCTCACTCCTATTTTAAATTCTATCAACTACATAAATTAGTAATGTCATCAATATGATTACTAGCTGTTCACTCACCTTCTGCAGCAGCTGTCGCCTTTTTCCTGGCTTTGAACTTTTGATTACTTCACCTAACTCAGTATTACAAGTCAATGCAGGACCTGATTGCAGCACATAAATATCTACAGGTGACTAGGGCAGCAAAATGTGTTAAGGAATCATCGATGTTATTTTGGTATCTGAATTGCTGTTAAATTGGAAAATATGTGGGTCTTATTTGGATAGTGTCCGAAAGGTTTGTTTGTTTTCCTCTTTGTTTTTGGTTGTTGTTGTGTTTTGTTTTGTTGTGGGTTTTTTTGTTGTTCTAGGTAGTTGTTTTGTTTTTTTTTTTCCACTATTGCCCATAAGGTGTGAGGTCTGTAACAGCTCCTTGAGACAAATTCACATTAATGTAATCTCAGACATTTGGTAGTACCTAGAGAATTCATTTAAGCAATAATTTCTAAACTATATCTAATGAATATTTTGTTCTGTTAGTTTCGTTTGGCCAGCTGGGGAAGATAGCATTCAGTTCAGCACTTACCTCTGTGAAACTGGCTGAGATCAAAAAGCCTGTGACAAAGGCTGTGTCTCTTTGATCTGATCTCTGATCCCATTGGTAGTCCCACAATGAACAGTATTCAGGTCCCTAAGGAGTTCATTAAATGTACTGAAGATATTTTTTTAATTCATTCTGAGGTTTCCAAGCAGAAAAAAGAGACTATTTTTTAAAAATTCCTCCCATGTATCAATCCCATAGAGAGGAGCAGAAAATAAATTCAAGCTTCATTGAATTTAATAACTGTAAATACATTGTGGGATCACAATCTAGGTTATTATACTAAGTGTATTCATATTCATGAAGAATTTTGAAGTCTTCAGAGGTCTCCAATTTTATTATCTAATTCCTGATATTATTATCTAAACATCATACTTTCAATATATAAAAAAATTGTGTTATTTGTAATTTCTCAGAAAAAAAAGCTTAATGGCTAAATATTTAATTGCAATTTATTATTGTTAAGACTTAATTACAGTTCATTGATGTAATGCACTAGAGAGCATTTAATAGCAAGTCATGAAGGAGTATCATGAATAGTTAAAACTGAATAATAGTGATCACATAGATAAAGTACATGTGATGAAGTATCCTTCTTTTTTATTCTTTGTTAAAGGAATGAAAGACAAGAGTGAACAAAATAAAATTATTCCATATATTTGTTGTTATTATCTGTTCCCTCTTACTGGAGTACATGACACCAAGATCTGTGAAATCCCATTGAAAGAAATGGTATTGAAAATCGGGAGATGCTCAGAAACTATCATGTCTTTTTTCTAAGTGACCTGTACTTAACAGATTATCTTCCAATTCAGATACTTTTGGAAAAATACTGCAATTCAGAAATTAAATAGCAGGATATTTATAATCACTAAAAAACATAAAATGTGTGTCAAAGAGCCATCAATATTCACCTTTTTGATTCTGGAGAGGGAGAGGGAGAGGGAGAGGGAGAGGGAGAGGGAGAGGGAGAGGGAGAGGGGACCCCCTCAAAAATAAAAGCTAATTTTTATGTTATGCTCAGTCAAGCAGGATTTTTACTTTGCCATTTGACACTGATTTCTCATTACTTTGAATTTTACAAATTAGGACTGAAATTTTGAAAAACAATCACTAGCAGCAGTCTTGAGAAGTGAGTATATCTATATGCATAAACTTTTGTAAAACATCTGAATGACTTGTATCCTTTCTTTTGCTGACTTTTAATGGGCTGTAGCATTTCTGGAAACTTGAAGCTCTTTTCTTTATAGATAATCAGGACGCAACAGGTTTTGTGGAAAACATTCTAGTTCACAATATAAATATCACTCTGAATCCTCTTTATATTTAAAAGACTTCGTTACAGATAAAATCCTAAATGAGATAACTCAATACTTACTGTAGAAAAGCCCTGAAGTGGCAACCTATTTGCATACAACTCAAAAGCTAATTAGTCAGAATCTACAGCCCTGTGATTTTATATTGTGGTTAGGTTCAGTGAAGAAATACAGAATAACCAGAGAAGACTAGTCCTTTGTTCTTGTGACCAAATGCATGAATTTGAATTATTTTTGCTAGCACCACAAGAATTTTCATTCTTTCTTATTTCATAATAACAGAATACGCTCCCTGTACCTGTCTGTCCTCAAAAGCTGCTTCTATTTGAAATTTCAAATGGCAGACATATCATGCTGGGAGGCACTGAGGCCACTCACATCAAAAGTCTTTCCTGTAATGTGTTATGACTGACCGCACTAGATGTTTCGCATTGCAGCAGCAATGTGTCAGCAATCAGACTAGGACACTTAAGCCCACCTTTTTTTTTTTTTTTTCTCTTTCTTTTTAATACACTAAGGTTACAAAAAGAAAAATAAACTTTTTTGTGCCATCCCTCTGTGACAGTGTCTGATTTTCCTGGGTAATAAGTTATTACAATAAACTGGGGCAATCATGTTTGTTTCCTGCTACATTCGGATGCTGAGAATTGTGTGGTATTTTTTTCCTCAAAATAACTATGTAAAAAATAAAGAAATCACACAGATGTATACTCTCCATAAAATCAATTCTATACAGAAGTTGGGCACAATTATTATTCTTCACTTAAGTTTCATTTGAAGATTATCATATGATAATATTTAAATGACTCATCACCATTGAGTAGTTATTTAAATTGAAGTGTTTAGAATTCTAAAAATTGTAGAATATATCAATATAAAATATCATACTTTTATTCCTTTTTATTGTTAATATTGATGTGCATATAGACCTGTGATAGATTTCAGATTGTGCTAATTTCTGGTATAAATCTTTGAGATGCATACATAAAGAAGATCTTAAATCTGCATGCTTTTGCAAGTGACTGGACAGCATTTTTTCGCTCATAAAACAATGTAACTAAAAAGTTTTAAAGATTACAATATAACACCGTATGGATGTTGGAATGCACTTGATCTGTTTTTTACGGTATTGAAAGAGGCAGTACCAAACTTGGTACATTTTTCAGGTTTTCATCCTACAAATTTATTTTTAGATTGCATAATTTTCTACTTTGAACTGTACTCTTGAGACTGTAGAAGGGTGCATCTTCTGTATCTTGAAAAAGAAACCTGTGACACACCTGTTTAAATTTCTAGCAGTGAAAATATAACTACTATTCCACCTCATTTGTGAATTGATCAAATCAATGGAGTTTAGAAATTTACAACTCTTTTTTACCATGAAGATTTACCAATCCATAATCGAATATTTCAGGGTACAGAATCAGATGCAGAATCTAGTATTTTGCTCAGGTAGTGTAAATCTTAATTCATAGCTGATAGATGAACACTTATTGACAAAATGGGATCTGTTGCCATGAGGCACAATGTAACAAATATCTCTTCACAGAATCACAGAATCAACTGGGTTGGAAAAGACCCCAGAGATCATCGAGTCCAACCCTTGGTCCAACTCTAGTCCATTTACTTGATCATGGCACTAAGTGCCATGTTCAATCTCAGTTTAAAAACCTCCAGGGACGGCGAGTCCACTACCTCCCTGGGCAGGCCATTCCAATGCCTGACCACTCTCACTGTAAAGAATTTCTTTCTAATATCCAGCCTAAATTTCCCCTGGCAGAGTTTAAGCTCATGCCCCCTTGTCCTATTGCTAATTGCCTGGGAGAAGAGACCAATCGCCACCTGGCTATAACTTCACTTCATGTAGTTATAGAGAGTGATGAGGTCACCTCTAAGCCTCCTCTTCTCTAGACTAAACAACCCCAGCTCCCTCAGCCTCTCCTCATAGGTCTTATGTTCAAGTCCCTTCACCAGTCGTGTTGCTCTTCTCTGGACCCACTCCAGCACTTCAATGTCTTTCCTGAACTGAGGGGCCCAGAACTGAACACAATACTCCAGGTGTGGCCTCACCAATGCAGAGTACAGGGGATCACTTCCCTTGTCCTGCTGACCACGCTATTTTTGATACAGGACAGGATACCGTTGGCCTTCTTGGCCACCTGGGCACACTGTTGGCTCATGTTGAGCTTCCTGTCAATTAGTACCCCCAGGTCCCTTTCTGTCTGACTGCTCTCCAGCCACTCTGCACCCAGCCTGTAGCGCTGCAAGGGGTTGTTGTGACCAAAGTGCAGCACCCGGCACTTGGCCTTATTGAACTTCATCCCATTGGAATCAGCCCATTTTTCCAGTCTATCCAGATCCTTCTGCAGAGCCCTCCTGCCTTCCAGCAGGTCGACACTCCCTCCCAACTTGGTGTCATCAGCAAATTTGCTGATGATGATCTCAATCCCCTCATCTAAATCGTCAATAAAGATGTTAAACAGGACTGGACCCAACACTGACCCCTGGGGAACACCACTAGAGACTGGTCGCCAGCTAGATGCAGGCCCATTCACCAGCACTCTCTGGGCCCGGCCCTCCAGCCAACTCTTAATCCAGCGTAGAGTACACTTGTCCAAGCCATGGGCTACCAGCTTTTGCAAGAGTATATTATGGGAGACAGTGTCAAAGGCCTTGCTGAAGTCCAGATAGACCACATCCACAGCTTTCCCCTCATCCACCAGGTGAGTCACCTGATCATAAAAGGAGATCAGGTTGGTCAGTCAGGACCTGCCCCTCCTAAACCCATGCTGGCTGGGTCTGATCCCTTGTCCATCCTGAAGATGCTGTGTGATTCCATTCAGGATGATCTGCTCCATAACCCTGCCAGGCACCCAGGTCAGGCTGACAGGCCTGTAGTTGCCAGGGTCAGCTCTGCAGCCCTTTTTGTGGACTGGGGTAACATTGGCCAATTTCCAATCATATGGGACCTCCCCAGTGAGCCAGGACTGTTGGAAGATGATGGAGAGCGGCTTGGCAAGTTCTTCTGTTAGCTCCCTCATCAACCTAGGATGGATCTCATCTGGTCCCATAGACTTGTGAGGATTCAAATGGCTCAGTAAATCACCAACTATTTCCTCCTGGAATACAAGGGGCCTATTTGGCTTCCTATCTCTGTCAACCACCTCCAGAGATGAGTTGTCCTGAGGGCCACCTGTCTTACTGGTAAAAACTGAGGCAAAGTAGGTATTAAGTACCTCAGCTTTCTCCTCATCTCTGTTAACTGTATTTCCCTCAGAGTCCAACAGAGAATGGAGGTTTTCCTTGGCCCTCCGTTTGTTATTAACATATTTGAAAAAGGACTTTTTATTATCCCTGACAGAATTGGCCAAATTAACTTCAAATTGTACTTTTGTTTCCCTGATTTTTTTTCTGCATGATCTAGCTATTTCCATAAATTCTTCATTCTTGCTTCCTTGCACTTTCTCACAGAAATTGGGCTATATTTATATACCATTTTAACCTTCAGATTAAGAAAATGAATGACAATGTAATGCTTCCACCTGTCTTCAGAGGATCATATATACAGTCTGCATATATACCTATGGATACATACAAATGCATACATACAAACCTTCACTAGTCAAGGGAGGTGTTTGTCCTGCTCTACTCTGCACTGGTGCAACCTCAGCTGGAGCACTATTTGTGGTTTTGGGTGTCACCATATAAAAAGCATATAAAGCTACTGGAGACTGTCCAGAAGAGGGCCACAAAGTTGTTGAAGAGTTTGAAGGGGAAGACGTATGAGGAGCACCTAAAGTCACTTGGTTTGTTCAGCCTGGAGAGGAGGAGACTGAGAGGAGACATAGCAGTCTACAACTTCCTCACAAGAAGAGGAGGAGCGTGTAGGAGTCCATCACCACATGGACCGTGGCAGAGGGCCAGGCACTGATCTCTTGGTTGACCAATGACAGAACCCAAGGGAATGGCAGAAAGATGTGCCAGGGGAGGTTTAGGTTGGACATTAGGATAAGGTTCTTCACCCAGAGGGTGGCGGAGGAATGGAACAGGCTCCCCAGGGAGGCAGTCATGGCCCTAAGCCTGTCAGTATTCAAGAAATAATAGTACAACATCCTCAGACACGTGGTGTGAATTTTCACAGAATTGTAGAATGTCCTCAATTGAAAGAGACCCACAAGAATCATCCAGTCCTATGGGGTTGTCCTATTCAGGGACAGCAGTTGGACTCGAAGATCCTTGTGAGTCCCTTCCAACTCAAACATTCTATGATTGTATGAAATAAGTAAACAAATTTGTATCTGTTTATCTTTTCAGTTCACTTAAAAATGTGTCTAGAACTCTTTCTGAACAGTTATAAATATATATACGTATATACATATAAATATATTTCTATATTTAAGAGCACAAATAATATAGAAAGGACACATAAACAGGTGAAATTATAAAAGCCAAAAAAATCAGATTGTCTGTGAGTTGGTCTTCAGAAGCCAAATGTTTGTTTGGGAAAAGAAAAACAATATAAGCTCCTCAAAAGCCAACTCCTGTTTTCTAGGTAACACACTGCAGAAACAGCATTTAGTAGACTGCCAGGACAAGACTCATATTTCCAGTATATCTTGATAAGATATAAATGATATCTTATCTACCTTAACCAACCCAAACTATCACAGTTTAAATGCACAACTAAGATGAAAATATTGAAGCAATGATCATCTATAATTTTGGGGTCTGTAATACAGAAATTTGTCTTATTCATCATATAACCAGGTTTGCAGATGTCACCATTTCTTTCACATCTAAACAAAGCTGCAGCATCGGGCCTTGTGACAAGAAAAATGAGCTAACAGCAACAACTGTGTCTTGTGACACATGCTAAGACACAGAATCATATGTCTTGCTTTTTTTTTTTTTTTTTCTCCTCAAAAAACAATGGACACAATGTATGCAAAGACCTAGAAACTGAAGAGCGAACATCAATCAGACTGGCATTTCATACTACTAAGTAGACTTTGGTAATATCACGGTAGGACAGATTCCTAGTGAGAGCATCATCCCATTCACATCTACCATGCACACATGCTTTGACTTCACTCATATCCTGCACAACAATTTCTACAGCTTCATCAGCTGCTGAAACCAAAAAAATTATAGAGAAGTCTGTTTTGTTGTTTTGTTTTTGTTTTTTTTTTTTTTCTTTTTCTAGTTTCAAAATATGGAAGAAAACTACTATTTCCCACTTACAATTTAGTCAATATTTTACATTCCTTTTGGCAGGAGGTAGTAAAGCGTAACTATTCCTGAGGAAATATGAGTAGGAGAACCAAGAGCATTGAATGTTTAGAAATCATCATTGCATATATCTTCGGGAATACATTTTTTGTTTTTTGCTTCAGTACTAATCTGAGCACCTGGAAAGTAGTCAGATGGGATAATACCTTTAATCTCAAAGGCATAAACTGGGCACTGTGTGTGTGGCACAGGCCAGAGTCATGCCCAAGCTGAAGATAATCTTCCCAGCTGAGCATTTGGAGCTACTTCCTTAGAAACAATAATTCTTTCCTTTTTTCCTCACATATCCATAAGATTAGTACTTGATGTAATAAAAACTACTGTCAGTTTTCCCACAGTATTTCCAAATTCTTTGAAGTTCACACTATTTATGCAGTTAGAAGACTTTAAGACCTGCATCATCTCCTTTCTCTTATCTTACAGTCACTACTGATAGAAACTATAGATGGCATTCATGTGCAAATACTTACTATAAAATTCTAATGTACTATACAATTTTTTTTTTTAAAAACATTTTCCTGAAGTCTAGATTCTTACCAGCGAATGAAATATTTTCTTTTTTTTTTTTTTTTCTTTTCCGCCAGGGCTGAACTACATCATATATTATGCATTTATATGAATAATAACTATGACCTTTTATTTATTTCAGACAGAATCAAGTTACATTTTCATTTTTGCCCTTCATTTTTCACACTGGAATAAACTAATCCTACAATTAGTCTTTTTTAAATACTATATTTCATGGAATGCTCTCTTCCCATTCCTACAATAAATGTAGTTATCTTTTTTGTCATACCGTTGGTTTTCTCGGTGATAAACTGTTGAAAGAACAAGAAACAATGATAGTGGTCTGAGGTAATTTTCCTGGAAAACCTATAGTTCTCAGAGTACTTTGATATTCAAAAATGTGATCTTAGCTGGATATGTGAGTATTGGTGGGGAAGCGGTGCAAGTAGAGAATATGGAGATTATCTTTGGAATACATTACACATGGAAGGAACTTGTAAATACAGTAATCAGTTGATAATTTAAAAGCATACAATTTGCCTTGAATTTTCAACTTTGTTAAAAGAAACTTTGAATTTATGTGAAACCAGGTGGAATTTTTTAAACTGAAAAAGAAAATAAAGTACTTGGAAAATCCTCATAACAAAGAGACCAGCTAGCAGAAGCTCTATTCCATACATGATAGATTTGGAGTTTGAAGTTGTATTTTGTTCCAATATGGTGTTACATTGAAATGTCAATTTCTAAGTTTTTTTAAAAAAAAAAAAAAAGAAAAAGAAAAAATAAAAAAAAAGAGCGAGGGAAAAAAAAAAAAAGGAAAGAATAATTTTCTTACCAAAAAAGGTCCACAGGAGACTAAAAGAGAACCATAGATTCTTTATAACACATGATGTGTATACATATGCAGGCACATTGCAAGAAGAGCCAGAGGCCATGAAAGCATTTGCAAAGAGCAAGTTTTATTTTAGTTACCTCTCTACTGGGGGATTTCCAAAGCCACACCTAAGCTCCCAGACAGAGGTGACACCAGCAGGGACACAGGCGCTGGTAAGTTCAGCCCTGCTGGAAGATCACTGGGCCTGCTGAGCTCGTCTGTATTTCAAGGCTTCAGGCAGGCGCAGCCTCCTGCTCTTTCTCACAACAAAGCAGGAATCTCAGACATAGTGATAAGGTGCCTAGAGTTTCTCACAGGCCTATGCTATCTAATACAGAGGTTCTATTCATCAAGCACACAAGGTCAGTAAAACAATTAGTGTGATGTATGTGCTTTTTCTATAGACAGCTGCAAGTCACTTGAGCGTATTTACATTTAACTAATCTCCTCGTCAAATCTTCTGCTATATCCCCATACACATGATTTTAAGACTGATTTGATTCCAGAAAGGTTTTAGTTTTGATTAAAGAAAATATTTACTAGAATTTAAATATTGTTCTTAACATTCAAGATTTACTTTCTTGATGGTTTAGTTTTCCTTTCTGATGAGATCCCTTGCATAAACTCAGAAACTGATCAGATAAAAACCTGTCTCTGAGCTTTGAACTCCTGATTAATGGTCATCAGACACCACAGGGGATACTGTATAGAGCGCCACATCTACAGACGTTCCCTTGTAGTGATTACTGGACAATAAATAAGCCATTAAAAGAAGCCAAAATTGTTTAGATGTGCAAAAGTCCGTACCGCAAGTTTTCAGCTGAAGGCATCATAAATTGTCTGCTTAATAAAAGGGATATTATAGAATTATGGTGTTAGTATCTCAAAAGCAACAAGAAAAGCAGTGTCAGTGGCAAAGCAGTGGATGTGGTCTACCTTGACTTAAGTAAAGCATTTGACACAATATCCCACAGCATCCTTGCTGCTAAACTGAGGGAGTGCGATCCGGACAATCAGGTAGTGAGGTGGACTGTGAACTGGCTGAAGGAAAGAAGCCAGAGAGTCGTGGTCAATGGGGCAGAGTCTAGTTGGAGGCCTGTATCTAGTGGAGTGCCTCAAGGGTCAGTACTAGGATCAGTATTATTCATCATATATGTATATTCATCAAATATATTCATCAATGACTTGGATGAGGGAATACAGTGTACTATCAGCCAGTTTGCCGATGACACCAAACTGGGAGGAGTGGCTGACATGCCAGAAGACTGTGCTGCCATCCAGTGAGACCTAGACAGTCTGGAGAGTTGGGCAGGGGAAAATTTAATGAAATATAACAAGGACAAGTGGGTAGGAGCATCTGGGTAGGAACATCCCCAGGTTCCAGTATAAGTTGGGGAATGACCTATTAGAGAGCAGTGTAGGAGAAAGGGACCTGGGGGTCCTGGTGGACAGCAGGATGACCATGAGCCAGCACTGTGCCCTTGTGGCCAGGAAGGCCAATGGCATCCTGGGCTGTATTAGAAGGGGGGTGGTTAGTAGGTCGAGAGAGGTTCTACTTCCCCTCAGCTCTGCCCTGGTGAGACCGTATCTGAAATATTGTGCCCTGTTCTGGGCCCTTCAGTTCAAGAAGGAAAGGGAACTGCTGGAGAGAGTCCAGCACAGAGCAATGGAAATGATGAGGGGAGTGGAGCACCTCCCTTATGAGGAAAGGCTGAGGGAGCTGGGTCTCTAACTTGAAGAGGAGACTGAGGGGTGACCTCATTAATATTTGTAAATATGTAAAGGGTGAGTGTCATGAGGATGGAGCCAGGCTCTTCTCAGTGACAACCAACGATAAGACAAGGGGCAATGAATACAAACGGGAACACAGGAGGTTCCACTTATATGAGAAGAAGCTTCTTCTTAGTGAGGGTAACAGAACACTGGAACAAGCTGCCCAGGGAGGTTGTGGAGTCTCCTACTCTGGAGACATTCAAAACCCACCTGGACACATTCCTGTGTAGCCTCATCTAGGTGTTCCTGCTCTGAGAGGGGGATTGGACTAGATGATCTTTTGAGGTCCCTTCCAATTCCTAACATTCTGTGATTCTGTGAAAATACTTAGTTATTGAAAACATGCACAAAACTGCCATGACACAACCTAAATAAAACTATAGATATGGACTATTCCTTATATTATTTATGGTAATATGAAGAATAATTATGCATCATTTTTTTTCAAACAATGAAGCAAAGGTTAAGGGTATTTTGTTCGTTTGTTTTATTTTGCTATTAATTTCTTTTGAAAAATAATTTCAAGCATTCAGCTAGTTCAAATGGATATTGCTGGATTTTTAATTTGCTAAATTTCTCAGATTATGTTCTCATCAGGACCAGTGATGCAATGTACATATCATGAGCTAAGCTCATTCACTATATTTTATTTTAATTTAGGTCTACATAATATGCAAATTTTTTAATCTCATCTGCGTTTTCTAAAGGTTAGACTTCTGAGCAGTTTACTGACTGCTTCCATAAACAATGAGAGGAGAAACACTTTCAGAAATGCATTCATCTCATCCTAAGAGAATTATAAATTGTTGTAATGGAGGTATTTTCAGACATTTTATTTTTTATCATACTCACTGACAGAGTGGTCATTGTTCTTTTTAACACTGGTCTACAGTGAGCTGTACATCTAAATACAGCTATATTTCTTTTCATCATGACATAATAAAAGGAATGTTTCACTATCGTAAACTTAAAATTTAAGTGGTCATAATTGTGTCATCTGTCATTGAGAAACAGTTATCTGGTTAAACATGTTAAACATATTCCTTGTCTGCCAGGATTTAAGTGTATAATGGCTTTTGTCACTTATTATCTGAAATCTTGCTATGAAAGCATCAGCCAAATGAAAACTTCCCTGAGCACTTGTTGACAGCCTCTGAATAACATATTCCTTGAATATTTGAATCTTCTGTCTTTCAGGTTAAGGTAGCTTGTCTAGAAGATTGCCTGAATTTTAAAGTATCATGCTTATGTAACAACTGGACAAGGTCAGACTCTTTTTCTTTCCCCCTTTTCTTTTTTTTTAAGGAATTCTCAGATGGAAAGTTTGTTTTTTGTTTTTTTTTCCTCAAGCATAGTAATGTTGTATATTTTCCTTTTTTTACTTTTTTTTTTTCCACATTTGTCGTAGAATCATTTTTAAAACTAAGGGTCTTTTTCTCAGCTGGCACCCTGTCTTCAAACTGCTGTGATTGCAAAAAAGCAGTCAGGCAAGATAATTAAATTCACAATGGGGTGTAGGTCTAGGTGTAAGAATAGACTTCTTTGACCTATGTTTGCTCTGGTATAAAAATTACATGTAGTTCTGTAACTAGGATTACTTAACTAGAGGACCCCTAAGTACAACTTATTATTTAACAACACACTTCCAAAATAATGGGGATGTTCAGAACTAATGGTGATGGAAATAAATAATAAAAACAAATGGAATAAATGCTGATGGAATAAAATAATAAAAGTAAACTATACATACAGATTTGTATTTATATTTTAAATCCTACATGGCCTCAGATTCTGAAACACTTTAAGACATCAGAGCACAGGAGAGATGTAAGTTTAAAGAGACCTTCGGTTACTATTGACATAGGAACCAAGAACATAAAATTACATTTTTAATTTCCTATACATATTGAGTGTATTTTAATATAATGTACATCCGCTCAGGACCAATCCTAAAGGTTATCTGGAAAACAACCTGCAGCATTCAGATAACATGGAAGAATACAAGCTAACAAACAAAACCTCCCACATGTAGTAGCAAAAAAAACTTAGACATCTGTTGGAAATATTTGAAGAGGTTCTCTTATACCATCCTTGTGATGGTGTAAAAGGTATAGTTTTGCCTTTTAACTTTTATTTCCACTTTTTGTGCCATAGAAAAAAATACATGTTCCAATAACGGGCTTAAATAACATGGAAGTGTGACAAAGCATTTAGTTCTGCAAATTAGATAAATGCTGTGGAAAGTGCATCTCCTACCACCCTGTGGTAGTTTAGAATCACTGCATATTAGCATACTTCATTAAACCTATTCATTTTAATTCATACCTCCTTACTGAATTTACTCATCAAGAAACATGGAAACAATCCAAACCAAAGGATCCTTATCCAATTCAACATGCATATATATGACTAATAAAATGTAGCAAAAATATATGCTGTATTGGCAGTGTTGCTTTTTTAGCAAACAGTGCCATTTTTAGGAAAATGAAAATGTATGGTTACATAGGCTTTTCATTAAAAATTTCTAGCAAATATTATATTGTTATAAAATTCATATTTTCTGTCCTCTCACCATCTAATAATAATTAGTTAGAATAACTGTCTTTTAATTTTACAACATTGGTATTTTGAAGCAAAGTCATTCTTGTATTAAGAATTAATATTTATTATTTTCGGTCTCCTGTATAACAATATTGGTTTAAGATGGTCTTTACTTTCATAAATTTTGTTTTTTTCAAACTATATACTCAGTGTCATGATCATATAGAGAAAGATATATTTAGCACATTTATTTTGCTCCTGTAAGATTACATGCTTATAAAATTATTAATATTGACATAGTAAAAATAGATTAATTATTCCTATTTTTCAGTGAATATTTAAAATTTTTATCTAGTTTCATTCAAATTCCCAGGCTTTATTTCACAGACATTATTAATAACACAGCAGTTTAATCTCAATATAACATTAGACAATGTACTTTTCTCCGGTGTTCATCAGGAAGCACTGGTCACTTCAGCAATTTCAGTACTAAGCTAATAAGTTCTGCAGTTATGGGGATGTACCTTCTTTTTCTCCATAAATGTCTTTCAGTGTCAGAAACTGCTAGGAAAATGACAGTAAATCAATCAAAAACATAGTCCTTTTCTAGAAATGAAGTGTAGACTGCACATGATGTTAGTACTGGAAAGAAATTAAATCAGCAGTTGTGAGCCTGAAGATATATTACTTGCATTTTATCATACTGGAAGCTTTCAAGCAAAATGTTGTAGTCATTTTTTCCTTGAGTTACAGGCTAGCTGTTTGAACATTTTTAGCAAATTCTGAATACTTTCAAAAGGTTAAGTCATCCATGATATACATCGCTATGTTTATAAGCTCAAAGAGTGAGATGAAGTGTGAATTTGATATGATTACAAGACTATGCTTACAGAAAGATAAAGATATAATTAGCTAAGCTGTATATAAACCTCAAGCTGATCCTATTCAAAGGAAGAATCTCCAATGGCATTAGCAGTGATATTTTATTTTAACGGACCTTAGAGACAAAAATTGGTAATTATCTTATTTATTTTATAAGAATAATATAGATTGTTATGATTTAATTTATACAGTAGTTCATCTATATTCATGACAGACAGAATGAATGATGTTCTGAACATGTAAGTAGTTCATATATTTTCTTCTCAAGTAAATTCGTAGTGCTTTCCCTCCCTGTCCAATGTTTTCTCTATGTGAAGTTTTGCTTAGATTCATTTAAATATTGCTGTATATCAAGTAAAATAAATTTAGTGATTTGTATTCATGTAGAGAGATTTCACTAATGGTTAGGCTGTTTCAAGCTGATGGTTTGTATGTGCATCTGAATTTCTACTACATATGGTGTGAAACTACCCATGTGTTAAACTGCAGAACAATGTGACAAATTACATTTACCATGCACCTGTGGCTACCTCACCTGCTTTGTAACCACTGAACCCTGTCCGCCAGGATTTATTCTAACATTCCAATTCTCTGAGCAGCTTCACACAGCATATAAAATACCTAAAAACCCTGACAGAGGATTGTTACCGTGTAGTATTTCCCCACTGATTTTTGTTGATGTGAGCTTCAGAAATGGCAAGGAACTGTACCTCTTACCTAATCTGAAGTATAATAAGATGTCCATCACTGAAGGATGAATTTCAGCTTTTAATTTCCTCAGTGGGTTGCAGGAGCATAGCTCAGAATTAACATTGTAGCACAGACATATTGAAATAATTTGTATCTTTACTATTTATTTTTAAGGGGTGGTTATATGCTTCTCTGTTTTCTGGGTCTTTTTTTTGCATTATTTTAAGTAATAAGGCATTCTCTACAATTTTGACTTCTGGGTAAAGTCCTTCTGTCCTTATCATCTATTGCTTTATTATCTTCATAGATACACATGTTCCTTTGCATTGTGATGACAATTAAGTGAAAACTTCAAGAAAGGAAATTTATTCCTGGGGCTTGGAAGGAGGAAGACGATCATCTTTACATCTTAATGTTCACAGAAGCCATGATGCATGTGGAAATGCAAGAAGCAGAAATTACACTTTTGTTGTTGTTGTTTCAATGTTTCATTTTTGTTTTGGTTTGGTTTGGGTTTTTTTCACCATTAGTAGTGAAAGGACTGGTTTCTTAAGGCAGTGGTCATTCCCTTTCATTCACAACCATTGTTCAGAAAGGTAGAAAAAGACAATTTATGTATTGATTGATTCTTGATCGTGACATGTATCAGAAACACCAGGTGTTTTTTAATGTGTCAGCTCACCCATCCAAACAGGCCTACCCTGCTGAATTGCAAACTATCATATAAAATCTCCCTCTTTGTTATATACTTGATAGTCCTGTGAGACAGATACTTCTTTGCAAAGGCTGTAAAGCTGACACTTCTCTTTCTTATCTGCTTAGATATATGATGCTCAGGAAATCTGTCTGAAATTCTTCCTTCAGACTTGTTCCCTTGCAAATTGTTGTAGGCCTGCAATAGTACTTGTGGTTTGTATAGCACTGAAGAAGCTATTATTCATCTTTCATCAACTCCATGGGACTTTGTACTGGTTTTGACTGGGATAGAGTTAATTTTCTTGCTAGTGACTTGTATGGTGCTTTGATTTGGGAGCAAAATAGTGTTGATAACACAGGGATGTTTTACCTGAGAAGTGCTTACACAGAGTCAAACATTTTTCTGTTTCTTATACCTCTCCACAAGCAGGCTGGGGTGCACAAGAAGCTGGGAGAGGACACAACTGGGACAGCTGACTCCAGCTGACCAAAGGGATATTCCATACCATATGAGGTCATAGACAGCAACAAAAGCTGAGGGAAGAAGGATGAAGATGGGTATGTTTAGAATTATGGCATTTGTCTTCCCAAGTAACTACTACGTCTGATGAAGCAATGTTTTCGTAGAGATGGCTGAACACTTCCCTGACAATGGGAAGTAGTGAATTAATTCTTTTTGCTTTCATTGCACACACAGCTTTTATTTTACCTATTAAACTGCATTCATCTCAACCCACAAGTTTTCTTTCTTTCAACTTTCCAGTATTCGACAACATCCTACAGGAACAGGGGGGAGTGAGCGAGAGGCCTTGTGGGTCTGAGCAGCTGGCCAAGGTTAAACCACAGAAGTCCTGGTATTTTCGTATTTAACAGGTACAGAACTGAATTTTTTGTTATGGGACAGAAATAGATACATATGCCAGAAGTCCATACAATAAATATTGTTATGTTTTAACAATTACCTACTATTTCTGAGATGTTTCAAAAAGAAATTATAATGTAACATTATGAAATTACTTGTGTACATATTTGTTCTCCATTTCTAAGGTACTTTGTACCAGAAGTGACTTAAAAAGTTAATATTGTTGTATGTTTTAACTTCATTTTCAAATGAATGTTTTGAGTGAAAAATTAAACTCAAAATACTATCTGGACCTTCCTTTTAAGTGAGAACTTCAAGAAAGAATTCAAGAACTATTTTAAAACTAGGAAATTCAGAAAAGTTTTTTATTTCCCATATATGAGAGCTGATTTCAGATCAGAGTGAAAATCAGGCAGATTTTTCCACACTGGAGGTTTCATTCAAAGGGGACAGGCACAGAGATGAGGCAGAAGCTGTGCTGCACTCCATATGAATACATAATGCTTCAAAGGTGCACTGTTGTGTTCCACTGCAGTTGAAACACAGTAAAAGACGTCTGCTCTTATTTCCCCAGTATTTCTTTATTATATTGGAAATTTCCACCTCTGTACTAATTACTTTGTTTTGTTTGGTTGGTTTTTTGTTTTATCCTGTGCACAACAGTTAGAACTGGGGGAAAAAAAAATGCGCATCTGAGCTAAATCTGTGTATAACAGGATTGTAGCTATCTGTTTCTTAGGTTGTACAAGTATAAAATGTATTATAATTTCTCAGAAAGTTAAAAATAGAACTGGGAAAAAAACTGTTCATAAATCCTAAGATATCATCCTTTTCCAGCTCAGAAAAATACTTATTTACAATATGTCCTTAATTTGTTTGTTACTACGCTACCTAACTATCATTAATATTTTAATGCCTTTGAAAGTATCAAATACAGTACAGGGAATGTCTCTTGACAACGTGTTTATGCAGCTTGTAAATAAACTTGCTAACATATAGCACTGCAGAATATTTCAATGAAATGTCAGGTGGTTAGAACCACAGGTTTGTACCTGAAATGATATTTAGTACCTGAAATGAAATATTTCCACAAAGAAACGGAAGACAATTACCAGAATGTTTATTACCAGAAAGTTTATCTTACTAGAAGATGACTGTGCTGTCATGATTTAAACCAATTTGTGTGGTGTCACTGATTTAGATTTTTCTGTTGGAATTGGTTAACTTAAACAATTGTCAAAGTAGATATTACAAAGTATTAATGATCAATGTATTATTTCAAAACCACAGGTGAAAGTCAGTTTCAAAGACAGGTTCTCATAGATGTTCATAGTATCTCAGCATTTGTTTGGATTTTCTAATTACACATTATTTTAACTTATGAAAGTACTAAGGCTGAGATCAAATATGCTAAAGGTATATTCAAACAGAATGTTAAATAAAATTATAATGTAAGATGTAGTTCAACAAAAAAGATTATGGAGATTTGGGTGGGGTTTTAAGAAGCTTTACATAAACAAAATGAACTACAGAAGCCTGAGCATAAATGAGGATTAGTTTCTTAATGTCTACTTTTTCAATCAGTAAGCAGGATGAGTCTTGCAATTAAAAGGTATTAAGAAGCTGAAAACTGCAATGCTTAATAAACCCTATAACAATTCTACTCTCATTGGAAGTAACACTCATTTTAATCCAAACCTGACTAACAGTATGTTCCATTATCTGTGCAAGGAAAGAAGAGAGAACAGAACAGATATTTATTACTTATTAGGAATCTTGAAAGTTTCTCTGGTCATTTAATATTGTTAAAGCTCTTAAATGCCTCAGGAATTGTAATTTATATTCAACAAATGCATCCTTCTATGGGTCTACACACACAATGAAAATTTCTACCTGGAGCAAATTCTAGATATTTTTTTCTAGTGAAATAGGTTACTATGTTCACCGGAGGCAAGGTTTAAAAAAAAAAAAAAAAAAAAAAAAAGTAAAAAAAAAAAAGTAAATTACACTTTTAATCTAATATCTGAGCAATTTATACTTCCTGAATAAAGTTAATGGATTACTTCAATTCAAGATATAAAATGGGGATTGATACTTAGAAGGCTAGAAATGCAGATATCAAAGACATACTGTTACATACAAAATCTGAGATAAATGCTTGAGAGACAAAAGAGTCTTTCAGGAAAATGAGGCTGTGTGATTTTACATAGAAGTTTGTAAAATTTTTTGAGAAATTGCTTTGTTTGCTCGAATTGCAGCTGGAGAGGGGAATTTGCTGAGTCACTCCATATACAAGGAAAGTTGTAGAGTCTTACTTTTGATATTAGGTCATTGCTAATAAATATGTTGTGTCAAGTCATTAAGTTTTGTCTTACCAAACTTGAAAAGTAAACTGAAACACGTATTTTGGGTGGAATCCATATTACAAATGTCAGTATCTGCAGCTCCTGTGATCACTCTAGGTTTCAATGTAGTGATAGAAAGCATTAGATGATTGTAAGATAGGATTTATCTTGCCCAAAAATAGGGATGAGACCAGGTATCAAAAAATATCTACTTGCTTTCCATTACTATAGAAGATGAGCTATAAATGTGTCTAGCTCAGGGAAAAGACATTTAAACTGCATACATAAAGTTTGGAGATATCAATTCTTCCATGTGTGACTCATTTGGGAGCTGTTTGCTACTTTAATGTATGTTCCTGATCTCAAGTAGCCATCATTCATTTTGCCGACAGACACAGAACGGCCTAAGTCCATTTTACTCAGGCAACCAACCACCACGGCAAAATAGCTGCAACCACCTTGCATTCCTCTGAACTCTGTGTCATGTCCCTGCGTCTCTAAACCATCTCTGCTATATCCTGTAAAGGACACCTCTGTGCTGTGCAAGAACCTAGTTACCTGGGTACTCGTTTTGTGTTTGTCTATCTTATAAATGTTATGTTCTTATTCCTACCTGCACTAATGTTAATTTTCTACAACACTTTTTGTTTGAGGTTTTTTTATGGTGAACTGATTTTGCTGAAAGACAGCTAGTGGTATGGATTTAAAGGTAGTTAACTCCAGAGATCACTTTAAAAATTTGGTATGAATGACGCTATAGCAAAATAATATCCTCTAGCCTTTACAATTGTCAGATCTACCTAATCCAGCACCATAACTTCTAATACTGCCACAAACCCTAACATCAGATCCCAAGGCATGTAACACATTTTTTTTCCTATGCTGTAAATACCTCTTAAAAAAAAAAAAAAAAAAAAAAAAGTATTTTGTCTATAAACTCACAATTTTGCCTCAAAAAGAAATCTACATGCAAAAGGCACAGGTCATCCACTTTTTTTTCCAAAGGGGACAACCCTGGCACAGAGTAAACATGTAGCAGATTTTATCATTCAGTCTCTTGTTCACCTAAGATCTGTGGTGATGTACCTCATATAATATAGAGGGAAGGTTATCCCTCTCAAAGTGATACTGATATGTTGTGTGCTTTTGATTGTGCCATACTTTTTCTTGAAGAAAACCAGAGGGTCATCTTCAGAATGAAGTCAGAGAAAAAAATATTATGCGCATAATGCAGACAGAGCTGGGTCCAGGTTCCTGCTGTGAAAGAGTGCCACTTGAACAGGGACTGATAGCCTTGAGCTGGGCTGAAATGGGGTCCTGGACTACAGGCAGGGTGGAAAAAAGCACCAGGAGAACTTGGGAAGGGACTGCTAAGCCTGTGTGTGTCCTCAGGGCCTTGACAAGTAGAGAAGTCTTTCAGGATATAGACATGTAAGACCAACCCTCACCAGTATCTGCCTGGAAACAAAGTTGAAATCTAGATCTCTAATTGCCTTTATGAGTAATCTCACTGTTAAAATTTTGTGCCAAATCTTGTCTCCTCTGATTCTTCTCACTTGAAAATATTGATGTTTATATAATTTCAGGGGAAAATAACAGATCTTATATCCTAAATGGATATCCATGAATCTAGGCTTTAGATCAGCAATACATCGACAAAGTGCTGTCATAGCCAGGATTTCCTTCTGCTAGCTTTAAGCAGCTGGCTATCTTCCTACAGGTTTTCACAGAATCACAGAGTGTTAGGGATTGGAAGGGACCTCAAAAGATCATCTAGTCCAATCCCCCTCTCAGAGCAGGAACACCTAGATGAGGCTACACAGGAATGTGTCCAGGTGGGTTTTGAATGTCTCCAGAGTAGGAGACTCCACAACCTCCCTGGGCAGCCTGTTCCAATGTTCTGTCACCCTTACTGAGAAGAAGTTTCTGCTCAAATTTAAGTGGAACCTTTTGTGTTCCCGTTTGAACCCATTACCCCTTGTCTTATCGTTGGTTGTCACCGAGAAGAGCCTGGCTCCATCCTCGTGACACTCACGCTTTATATATCTGTAAACATTAATGAGGTCACCCCTCAGTCTCCTCCAAGCTAAAGAGACCCAGCTCCCTCAGCCTTTCCTCATAAGGGAGATGCGCCACTCCCTTAATCACCCTTGTTGCCTTGCGCTGGACTCTCTCCAGCAGTTCCCTGTCCTTCTGGAACTGAGGGGACCAGAACTGGTTTTCTGTTTTCTTCTGTGAAAGTGTTTATCTCTCTCCATCAACTCTGTGAGGAGTGTAAGCACTTTACATAATCTGTTTGGATCATTTTGCTGATTCTCAGCCTTTTGATTGAAAGTCTAAAATAAGCAATGCAGATTTTCCTGTACTGCAGGTGTTATAAATTGTGTGGGCTGCTATAAAGTTTACTGAAGAAAAACATAACTTTTTTTTTTTTTTTTGTAATCCTGTTTCATAATGGATTTTTTGAATGAATAATGACAGACCATTTTCAAGCCCAGATAACATCCCACTACTATAGCAAAATTAATTGGTTGTATCTAATTGTTGTAGCCTAAAAAAGTCATCATTGGCAAGGCAATATTGTAACGAAATAGTCACAATTACACCATGACCTCTTATATGTATTTTGCTGTTATGAGTCATACATTTCTTTACCTTATTATTCCCTTACACTTCTATAGCTTATGTTTTGAAGGATTTTCTCTTCAATTTTCTTTTAATCTCCCACTTGTGTGCAATGTAAACCACTACCCTTGCTACTGGCAAGAACACTTTCATGTAATACAGCTGCTGCTTCTGCTGGAGCTACAATTTGCTCTGAAACAAAGGTCTGGTTTGAGTTTGCATCAGGATCATTTACTTTTTTCCTTCAGTGCTTCATTGTTTCTTATGTTTGCCAGCTTGTCTTTTGATCATTATGATAGAATTGCTATTTGTGGCAGCTCAGTAGATGTACTTGTCACTTACCTCCCTATTTTGTTCCTGTCATGCTATCCTTATTTGTTTTTCACAGTACTTGCATTTAGCTCTCACAGTTACAGCTGTCACAGTCTCTTAGGATTGCTGTTCATCAACTTTTTGGTATTTATTTTATTTATATAATTTTTAAAATCCATTGCAGCATCTAGAGAATATACTAAATATAGAGAGGAGAGGAGAGGAGAGGAGAGGAGAGGAGAGGAGAGGAGAGGAGAGGAGAGGAGAGGAGAGGAGAGGAGAGGAGAGGAGAGGAGAGGAGAGGAGAGGAGAGGAGAGGAGAGGAGAGGAGAGGAGAGGAGAGGAGAGGAGAGGAGAGGAGAGGAGAGGAGAGGAGAGGAGAGGAGAGGAGAGGAGAGGAGAGGAGAGGAGAGGAGAGGAGAGGAGGAGAGGAGAGGAGAGGAGAGGAGAGGAGAGGAGAGGAGAGGAGAGGAGAGGAGAGGAGAGGAGAGGAGAGGAGAGGAGAGGAGAGGAGAGGAGAGGAGAGGAGAGGAGAGGAGAGGAGAGGAGAGGAGAGGAGAGGAGAGGAGAGGAGAGGAGAGGAGAGGAGAGGAGAGGAGAGGAGAGGAGAGGAGAGGAGAGGAGAGGAGAGGAGAGGAGAGGAGAGGAGAGGAGAGGAGAGGAGAGGAGAGGAGAGGAGAGGAGAGGAGAGGAGGAGCTGTTTGGCTATATCTCAGATCCAGAAACTCTCCCTATTCTTGCTCTTCAGTATTTTTTATCTTTTTTTTTTTTCACTTATAATAATAAAGCTCTTTATGTCTGGTCTTGAAGGAATCTCCAAATTTAAAAAAGATTAGTCAAAGTCATGCTGAAAACTGTTTAAACTGAGAATTCCTAAAGAATATACTATTAGGCTAGCATTATAGAAAAATTATTTCAGAAGTTAAAATTTAATTTAATTCCATTTCATTTATTAACAATTGGTAGATGGTGCTGAAGGAGGCAGAATTGAAATCAATTTATAGACATAAAAAGGATGGAAAGCATAAAATATTGATAGAAATGGAGAAATAATAGTAACTAATTAAAAAAAAGAAAACAGCAATAACAAAAAGACAGACCACAGGCTATGGGAATGTTGCAAAGCTTTACGTGTGTTGTTCCACAAGTGTTTTTCATTCAAAAGTTCAAAAGTCATGGATAAACTGTAGATGGATGCATGACATATTACATGACACCTTTCCTTAAATACTTCACTGAAAAGAATGCATTTACTTGTTTAATATTTGAAAGTTTAATTTAGTAATTTTATAGCGAACTGTAAAATTTAAAATTAAGATGCAATACCTGTTACTAAGAAATTTATTACTTAAACTGTTTATAAGATAGATTCTCATTAAAATATATTTTACAATATGAGATAACAATGATGCTAAATATTTTTTCTAAAGTATAAATGTACTCTGAGGAGACCTCTTGTTGGGTGGTTCTTTCACTTATTTATCATACAAACTAATATAAAGACATTTTAAAGTAGTCCTACGAATATTACTCATGCATAGAAAAAATAAAAAAAATAAAAGTATGTGGCTAGTGTTTGCACTATTGAAGACTACTTTCATAAAAGCTTGATCACTAAATATTTTTTTATCTTCAAATTCACTTCATTTTCATGTTAATATCTTTAGAAATGTCAATACAGTACTTTTGCTGTTATGAACTTTTCAACAAGTAGCCATTAATAATGCATTAGTGGCAATATTGTTCTAATAACTTATTTAGGGCATAATTAATTCACAGCTTTAGGCATATTTAAATAAGAGTCTGCTTTTAAGTTTTTAGCTTTCAGTTGAGCTGGTAAACACAATCTGGGGGTAAAAGGCAAAAAAGACAAGGGGAAAAAAAGCAGTTCCCATGGTCTCATTTTGGAAAGCCTAATCTATAGGAAACATATGCTGCAAAATAAATTACCTGAAATATCTGAGCTCACACAGCAAATCTCTTTCACCCCCTCTTTAATTTACTGTCAAGTTTATAATAGCCATCTCCAGCTTCTTCTTTGCTATTCCCCAAATCCTGCTTTTCATGCAGAGGAGTTAATGGGGTTATAATTTCATAATTAAAGCAGATAATTTTAATTTCTCTGATGACTCTTTATTATGATAATCTTGTTAAGATTATGGTGTTCATTTGTTCCTGGATATGATTGTTTGGCTTTTGTAGAAGCTGTCTCTGCTACTGAGCCACTAAATAATTAAACAAGCAGAACATTCCAACCAGCAAAGTCTTGCTGTTAGTGGAAAACCAAAATCAGTGTTAACTCTCTGTAAACGTATTAAGGAATTCAGACAGAGAGCATACCACAGTTTTACTATCAGTCATCAAATATGACATAAAGCTTCATTAACTGAGTATCTAATTTCACACTAAATGAAGAGTTGGCCTTCTAGATTGCAATGACAGTATAGGCTTCCCTAAGACAACAAACATAAAATTAAATTCTTCTAAATTAGTTGGTTAACTACGAAAAGATCAATAGGAGGTCCAAGAAGGAAGATCCTGGGGAGGAATGCCTGATACGGTCCTGACTAAAACACTGCCTTGGTTTCTTCATTTGCTTTTGCAGTACATCATGCATGTTTGAAATAAGTGAATAATTTTCTTTCATTCTGTTGTTTCCTGAGTGTGTGTGCACATGACTGCCCTTTACATTAAATCTTCTAGGCAAAGACAGTTGAAATAATAAGTCTGGTACATTGTAGTGTGACAATATTTGCCTGTGTGCTATATACAGAGAGAGCCTTTGCAAGCATTGAATATATTGTGACAGCATAACTACTTCTATTTGTTTAAAGGCTTTTTCAAAGTGAACACTTGGCTGATTTTTATGAAACTGCTTTTACATTTATGGAGGCATAAACCACCGAAAATTCAAGCCTTACAGATGCATTAGCTATCTCTTCTCTAATGTGTGGTGTTTCAGATGAGTCAAATTTTTACTTAAAAAAAAACATTTGAAACTAAATAGTATGTCCTTCTAAAAGCTGGGAGGGGCAGTAAGGACAAGGAGAATGGGACATATATTGGGAAAATTCAGTGCAATAGTAAACATTCTTACCTTGGAAAAGTGGGCAGTCAGGATAGATACTTTCATGTCTGGTGAGAATGAGAAATGACAAAAATTCCGAGATGGTGTTTCTGCATTTATAACAACACTCTTATAACAAAAAGAAGTATTTATTGAGGTTGTACATAGTCACCAAGATTTTAAACATTTTACTTACATGACATTTTTAATAAATACATAAAAAAAGGGAAGATACTGCTACTTAGAATTAAACAAGATAAACATATTATTAAAAAGTAACATTTTATAATATGATAAATGTATAAATTTTGAATAAACTTTACATCTCAATACATAAAGAACAATGAATTTGCTTAGGGGAAAGTTTGTCTTCTGTTCATACAAGTGGATGTGGTTTTCACTTTTTGTCAACCTGCACTTGGAACTACATTCCAAAGGAATTACTATAATGAGTTTATAGAAAAAAATATTCATAGAATCAACATTTTTGTAAACATTATGTACATTTTCCTGAATATATTTATGTACAGATATAAAATATCTGAAATTCAATGAAGAAACATACCAGAAAAAAAGCTGGAGATCACGCCTTCTTATCTAGTGCATGTCTTATAAATTATGATACTAGAAGTTCTGATAATTTTGTCTGTTTCTTATTGAATTTCTTGTATTTTAGTATCTTCAGCATTTTTCATGCTCCTAACAAGGCTATCAAGTGGCTGTGTTTATTGCTATTTGGAGGATGCTATCTCTTTTCTTGTATAAATCTGCCTTTTCTGTGCATCTGTTATTCCTTAGCCATCAAATAATTTGCTAGTGATTTCACAAATTAAGAATGCCTTATATTGGTTTTCTTAATATGAAAAGTTGCATTAATGACTTTGTGACTACTCTGCATCCAAGGATTCACTTCTGGGAGGGGTAATGTCCAGTCTATGAAATAACTAATTTCAGAAACAGAGATAATGAGGACCAAATACATTTCTACTGAGTATTGGTAATTCACCATGTTGACTTTTGCGTGCAGAGTGTGTCTATTATCCTTGATATGGCTTCCTTAAATGTTTCTGTAAACATAAGTTGAAGTCCTACAGAACCCTGATGGGCTTAACTTGAAGCCTACATGAGGAAAAAGTGCCATAAAGGAATGGCACAAAAAATACACAGAGAAGACTGGATTTTATTTATCAGATTATTTTCATCTACATTACATGGTGCTTGTGTAAAATGTTAGCACATTTCCGACAGGTTTTATACTTATTTGATAGGGCATATATCAAACAACACACGTGATCATAATATCTGCCTATCCCATAATAAATGTGTTGCTGTTAAAAGCAGATTTTGACATCCTTGTTCACAGGAGTTAGAATTGAAATTAGGAGCAAGTCTTCAGGTGCAGAGACTATCCAGCATGTATAAGTGTAGCAGGGGAGTAATTTAGGCTTCTTCTTGCTGCAGAACAATGTTTAGATTTCTTAAAGAGAAGCGCAACATTACAGAGTTCGGTGGCGGGTTTGAGATATTATTTACTGCATGGGGGAGATATATCAAGCCAAATGCTGCTTGCCATCTTTCCAGGTGCCTGTATCAGTCCACGAAGCAAACTTTCAGGCGTCTTCTTTCACTGATAATTGTTCGCTCCAGGGGCTGTGTTTTGAAGCTCCGGTGGTAAACTTTCAGCCGAGGCTTATGTTCATCATAATGTAAATGTTCTGGATTCTTCTTCCCCTGATAGCCACTTGCTCCAAAGGCAGACTTTCAGGGGAGACCCATAACTGCATGCAAAACAGACTTTCAGGAAAGAAAATTAAAAAAAAAAAAAAAAAAAGTAATGGAGTAGAATAGCAGAAAGGCTGGCTCAAGCTAGGTAACTGCGCAGAGTTCCACCTGACCTTAGGAAACTACAAACTTTTATATCTTTACAGGCCATTCACACCAAGATCCAGTCCAATAGCAAAATTTTACCACCATGTCCTTTGCTTCCGATTGGACCCTTTTTCCCTGACTCCACATGGGCCTTTGTTTTGTTCAGTTGTTGACATTGGTTTTGGTCCATATCCTTGAAGGTGCCGTTTTGGCTAGATAAATCCTTTCTTCTCAGTGAAGTGCAAAAATAGGGCCCACTTTGCAGATGTCTGTGATGTCTCTGTGTTAGCCTTGGATGGTTGTTTTCCCAATCAGTTCCATTTTTTCCTAGCAAAATGCAAACAAGATTTTATCTTGCAGGCATTTAATGTAGTCTGCAGTTGCTTTTGGTAAATACGAGCTTAAAGTTTTAGCAAATCTAGTCTACTAAGTAACATGAATCAAAGAGTATATTAAAAATCATGCAACCCTATATCTCTAAATAATCCATTACTTTTGGTGTGCATCTACTTAAGCTAAATGATTAATATTGAATTTGAATGAGGCTCATCCACTGACCTCTGAGTAGTAAAACCATTGCCATATAGCTCACTTATTTAGCAGGGAGAGCTCAAAGTGGGCTCATCCAGGCTGTCATATTTATAGAATGAAGTGGTTGACTCGTAGTCAAACTGCATACAGTAGGAAGAGTATGTACGAGACTCCCTGCGCCTACAAGCCATCGGTGTTCAATGTGCCATTCTGCTTCCCTGTGGGTCTCCTGGAAGGAGTTCTTGGCCTGGATGTGGCTCAGACCCTTCCCTCCTCTAGAGCCTGGACAAAACTGCTGTTGGTTTGGCTGGGGAGGGGCCCAAGTGCATCTGCCACAATAAGTGAAACAGACTGTGGTTTGCGCATGATGCATTTTCTTGTGCATGAATTAGCATGAAGGATAATTAATGGAAAAAAGACTCAGTCATTTTTAGATTAGTTATTTAAAGTAATGCAGATGATTAACCGTTAAACTTTATTTAGCATGTAACTGCAGGAAATCCTGTGCCTGCAAGAGTAAATTATCCAGAATGATCACTATGCTTCTTGTATCATTAAAAGGTCACTAGATTGCTACCTTTCAGATGTCTACCCATTTCTTTGGGTAATATTTTGTGTTCATGATTCTGAAAAAATGAATTAGTATGTTGTTTTTGCAAAGCCAGTCAATGAGGAAAATCCTTTGAACAAGTCTAAGAAGTAAATACCAGGGCAATAACTAGACAGAAAAGAGAAAGTCATCCAGAAGGTTAATAAGGGAGCTCACTGCAACCTGGGCTCTGTGATCCCTGCTGCAAGCCTCCCATGCACCCAGAGGTTTTACATCTGTTTGGCTGGATCCAAGACCCACCTCAGGCAAGGCACAGCTGCATAACCTTAGCTCAGAGTACTGCAAAAGGCCTTTAAAAATGTATGTTGATAGATAAATGCAAAAATTATGAACTGAGAGGGACATGATTGTTATGTCAGGAGAAATTACTGGGCCGGATCTGACAGCCTGAAAGAGGTGAAGGTTCTGCAGCCCTGTGCCCCCAAGTCCAACCGGTTGTGAGGCTGGACGTATGTTCAGGGTAAACAGGTGCACACAGAACACACATTTGTACTATTTATATATGTATATACAGGGCCAGCCACACGTATCATGGCCATATACAGAGTACACACATGAACATGGACAGCACTAACAACCTCATCCTACTCACCCCTCTGGTTGAGCAAGATAAAGGTCCATTGCCAGGAAATATTTGTGCATATGTATATATGTCTGTAAGCACAGTGTGGATCCCCCCAGCAGCTGGTCAGACCCTCTTTCTGTTCAGTACCTGCCCCTGAATCCCAGTCTCACCAGTTGCTGACACCTTGATATAAAGGCTCTGGAGCCACAGCACCACTCCAGTCTTACTTATGCATGCTCACAAACACATGAATAGCTGGCTGAGATTCCTCTGGTCTCCCAGGAGTCACCTCTCTGCATAGTCTCACTCTTAGAGGCCGAAAAATACATGCAAGGTCTTGTTGCTTGAAACCCCCTGACCCCACAGTCTTTTTGGCACCTGGTTGGGACTCCTTCGGTCTCTCTAATAGTCAGTTTCTCCCATGGTCTTGCCCTTAGAGTCACACACACTTACCTGGCTCCCAGGTCTCTTTACCTATTCAGTGGCTAGTCAAGGTGATCCTTGAATATCAACCCGCCTTTTTTCTCCAGGACCATGTCATGCTGGATTATTACAAGGCAATTTCTGGAGAGACCAAAGCATGATCTCCTAAAGCCCAGTGATTATGTGATCTCATTTTTTACTTTTTTTTTTTTTCCCCTCTCCTCATGAGCTCCACCTTCCCATCATTGCAACAGCCAAAGCTATCTTCAGTATCCCCAAACTTCACATGTTTAAATAATGTTTCCTTGTTTGTAAATCTGAGGTCCAATAGCATGTGTCCCCTCATCAGCTCCTCAAACACCTATGATATGAAAGTGCTGTTAATAGACTCCTGAAATCTTCTGGATTGCTTTTGTCTTTCTGTGTTGTCTCTACATCAAAATTCAGGCTGGTTATGGCCACTCAGGAGGACCAGGGCTTGTGATTGTGAAACATCTTCTTGTTGTCTGGAGAAAACCTCATCTACTTCTTTCTGGTTAGGCGGTCTGCAGCAGATACCTGCAATATCATCCCTGCTTCTCTGCTTGCCAGTCCTGACTCATAAGGTCTCAGCTGACTCATCGTCCATGCCTAGGCAAAGCTCCATGCATTCCTGCTGTTGTCTCACATAAAGGGCAATTCCCTTTCCTTGCCCAACCAGCCTGACCTTCCTGAAAGGACTGTCTCTGTCCAGTGCAGTGTTCCAGTCATGTCAGATGTCCCAACTATGACTCCATGATCCTGATGTTGTTGTAGTTCCTCCTTGTTTGTTCCCCGGGCTGTGTATATTGCTTCACAGAGATACCTGGTCATTCTGATTTTCCAGTAAAAGTGTGAGAGCTTTCTCCAAAATGCTCTTCTGTAAGCATTACCTAATTTGTGCGGATGCATTTAAACTGGGCCCCTTTCAGCTCTAGTTTTGCTGATTATGAGGTCCCTCTTTTTCATATCAACTTTCACTTTTTCTAGGCCATCCAGGTCTACCATGTCCACTCTTGGTTATTCTCTCCCTCCCTTGTCATTCATAGTTTAAAGTTCTTAACTAGTTGGCCAGCTTGTTGACAAAGGTGTTTCTCCCCGCTTTGGTCAGGTGGATCCTGTTTCTTTCAAGCAGACCTTTATTATCAAAGAGAGTCCCCTGTTTATACTAACCAAAACCTCATTGCTGACACCTACTGCACAACCAATTGTTGATTCATAGAATCTTTTATCTCTTGAAGCCCTTCTCCCATCACTGACAGGACTGAGGAGAAAAACATCTGGGCTTCTATGCTCAGGAGGCTCAGAAACCCTCTTCTGCAATCAGGGCACTAATCCTATTTTGTAGGGTCTGCAGCTAGAGCAGGAACTGTCCTCCTGGTGCCAGAAGTCACAAGCTTCCAGTCTTTGCTGTCATAAGAGTCTCTATTATGATTGCTTCGTAAACTCATATATCAAAAAAAAAAAAAAAAAAAAAAAAAAGAAGGTAATTCTGAGTTGATGGCAGGAGGATATGACTATATCATGCCAAACAACTGGATAATTGCTACCGCAAAGAATGAATAGTGAAAATATTTTGAAACTATTTTTGCATGGGAAAGATGTATTGAACATAGTACAAAAGTCCTGAGGCATTTCAAAATTCATTGATTTGATGGAGTATAGTTGTCCTGCTTTTAGCTGGAACAGAATTAATTTTCTTCCTAGTAGCTAGTATAGTGCTGTTTTAGATTTGGAATGAGAATAATGCTGATAATACACGGCTGTTTTAGTTGTTGTTAAGCAGTTAAGGACTTCTCAGTTTCTCTTGCTGTGCCAGGTGTGCAAGAAGCTGGGAGGAGCACAGCCAGGACAGCTGACCCCAACAGACCAAAGGGGTATTTGATACCAAATGACGTCATGCTCAGTGTATGTATTTTGGGGGAAGGTGTCTGGGTTAACGGCTACTTGGGAACTGCCTGGGTATGGGCTCATGGGTGGTGAAAACTGCATTGTGGATCACTTGTTTTATATATTCTTTTATTATTGTTACAATTATTACAATTATTATACTAATACTAGTTATAATTAGTATTATTATTTTCTCTTTCTGCCATATTAAACTGTCTTTCTCTTAACCCACAAGGCTTACCTTTTCCAGTTCTCTCCCTCATCCTGCTGGGGAGGAGCAACTGGCTATGTGTGGTGTTTAGATGCTTGCTGGGTTAAACCACAGCAATCTTTTATAGAAATAATACATTTCAGAAAGGTACATTAATTTAGGAGGAGAGGAAAATTATTTTTGAAGATGCTGAGAAGAGGAAAGATTTTTGGTATTTAGTTAGTGAGATTAAATTTGCCGTGAAAGCTAGGGTCTATGACTAGACCTAAATAAAACACATAATTAGAATGTGGACATTTTTTTCTTGAGTCAGCAGGATTTATTTGGTTAATTTTCTAAAAGTGGGGTTTATTTAATCCATCCACATAACAAATAAAATCCTACCACTTACTAAGTAGGAAAGCTAATGGAGAAAAGTGAAAGTTTAAACTCAGTTTTTTAACAGAGAAATTTCACCAGATGGGGGGTGGTGGTGGGGTGGAAAGAGAGAGAGAAAAAAAGAAAGATAATGTTGTCTATCTTGAACGATTAAAAGAAAACTACAGCAAATACTAAGATGAAATTAAAACCTCGTCTCCTTCCTGGATGAGTATACGTTGCTGAATCTCACTCCACGGTAGGAGTATCATGTACCTTCAGTCATATGTTATCAATATGGAGAAAGTATACACATTTTCTGCATCTAAGCCAGGATGCTTCTGCTTCACAAGTTCTTTTGTTTTCATTGAATACCTGCTCAGTTAACTTGAACAAAAAATATCCGCATCTTTTAGTGTTAATAGATTCGATGATACATAGATATTTCACATATACAATCATGTCTTAGATCTGGCCCACATCCTATTAAAATCAGTGGGAACTTCCAGTATTTTCATAGATTAAAGTGAAAGACAAAGCTGTGAACAGAAATATATCATTTGCAGTTATTAAGGAAAACAGAATAATAAAAAAAAAACCCTTAAAACTAATAGTCCTTATCAAAGAATTTTTTATCAATGGTAATGTAGTTTGGTCATGGGGTCCTTCTTAAGAGATCAAGAAGTACTAGCTGTGGGGCACATAAAGCATTATTCATTCTTTAATATGGAACATTAGATTTTAAAGATGTTCTTTCCTTTAGAATACAACATTATTTTGTAAATTATGGTGCAGTTTTGTTATTGTTGTTTGGTAGTTTTTCGGGTTTTGTTTGTTTGTTTGTTTTCCCCTTTGTATTTTATTACTCCCATCCTCAGATCAATAATGTTCACAAACATAATTTGATTCCCTCCCTGCTTGTGAGTAGAGATATTGTGTTTTGTTTGTTTGTTTGTTTGTTTTTGTTTATGTTTTTGTTTTTGGTTTTGGTTTTGGTTTTGGTTTTGGTTTTGGTTTTGGTTTTGGTTTTGGTTTTGGTTTTGGTTTTGGTTTGGTTTGGTTTGGTTTGGTTTTTTGCTTGGGCTTCAGTAAATAAATTTTCATAAATGACTAAGCTACTCAAGTGAAAATAATTAAAAAAAAATGGACAAGCAGAACCACTTTAGGTCAGGATGTCTCTCAAGTAGTGGAGATTTCATCGCTTCTTGTGGCAACCTCTTCCATCATTTGACTTCTCTAAATATATGTTTTCTTTATATCTGAACAGAACTTTACAGTCTTGCAGCTTGTGTCCCCTGCACTTTATGTCTCCATGCCTTTCCTGGAATAACTGTCACTATCTTCTTCATTATGTAACAGAAGACAGCAATAATATCTCCATTTAGCCTTCTCAAGGCTAAAGCCACCCAAGTCTTGCAGCATCTAGTTGTATTCCACATTTTTCAGCCTCCTGACCAACTGAATTCAGTATATAAACACTTGACTTGTGCTAGAGAGGACAAAAATAAACGAAGTGCTCCAGGTGCAACTTCACAAGTCCTGAATGAAGGGAAAAGGTAATTCTGCTGAACCTGTTGTGTCTACCATCTTTGTACTACAGCTGCCCTTTTTCTCTTTCAGAGCAACTACTGGCTCATGTTTATGTTCAGCTCCCAGGTCTTATACTGAAAAGCTGCTTTCTTGTCAGTTGATTCCAGCGTTGATGCGTTGGTTTAATTCTCTGCATATACAAGACTTTACAGTTTCCTTTGTTTAACTGTATATTCCTGTCAGCTCATTTCTCCACCTTGTTGAGGTCTCTCTGAATAGCAGTCCTACCTTCCAGTGTCAACCGTTCCCCTAGTCTAGTATCATCTAAGAACATGGTGTCAGTGCACCCTGGCCCATTGTCCTTGTCATTAAGACACTAAATATTGCCCACACTAATATCAACCCTTTGGGACTCCACTGTTAAACAGACATAATTTGGATTTTGTGCTGGCAGATTTCCACCTACAGTATAGTCCATTTACTCAGACTGTATCTCACCAATTTGATTATAAGGATGCTATGGCAAATTATGTCAAAGGTCTTGTTAATGTCAAGACAAAAAACTTCCACTGTTCTTGCACCATCCATTGAGACATCCATCTTGTCATAAAAGGAAATCAGGTTGGTCAGGCACTATTTGCCCCTGATAAGTGTGTGCTGACAGTTGCCAGTCATTTTCTTACCCTTCACATCTTTGGACATGGCTTCCAAGAGGATTTACTCCATTAGCTTCGTAAAGACTGAGGTTAGGCTGATAGGCCTGTAGTTCTCCAGATTCTCTCTCTTTCCCTTCTCACTTTCCATGTCCACTTGTCCTAAAAAGAGAGTAATGAAATCATTGTTCATTTGTTTAGGATCCTAAATGCACAAGCTGCTTTCAAGTTATGAATATGAGTTTCAAGTAAGCTGAGGAGGAAAAAAATCAGCCTAATGGCATACTTCTCATTGACTGATTTTAGCATTTTTGTAGTATGGTACTCAAAGTTGGGAATAGCATTAGTAGCCTAGCAACTTCGCCCATTTACTACCTATAAAACAAAGGTGCTTATCTTTTGAATTCCACTCCAGTAAGCAGGTGATTGAATTTGAATTTGTATAAGTCTATAAATTAAAAAAATATCAGTGTCTTTCAGCTCTGTATCTCACTCCTCATTCAAACTTCTTGTGACTTTTATTCTGTGAAATATTAGGTCATGGTGTGGATTACTTCTTTGTGTTTGTTTTTAAAAGAAAAATTGTTTGAACTCAAACCCATTTTTCTGTGGTTCCACCCTAGTCTCTTCAGATTTGCTTTCTTCCTTGACCTAGAAATAGAATAGATTTTTTTTTGGTAGGACAGTTACAATGGTTTTGATCCATGACTTTTGTTCTCTGAATTTAAAGATTACATGAATGAAGATAGGTAAATAAATGGTTATGGTTTATTTCCACTTACACTAAATTGTTTCATGTATTACTTATGTAAACACACACAAAATGCTATGATTTTTACACACAGTAAATTCAGATGCAACATGGAGTTGAAGACCAATTAAGAAAACAACAAAACAAAACAAGGTGTAGAGTGTGTTAGCAACATGTAAAAATTGTTACAAGCTGATTCTGGGGCAAGAAGTTAGAAACCATCATTATCATCATACCTCTCCTAGCAAAAGACTTCAGATGCTGACCACTCACTGAACAGTTAGCCCCTCTGTATCTCCCCACTGAAACTGCTGTTCTTAAGACCTTCTTTGAAGTGAAAGCATGGACTAGAAGTGTTTTAAGTGAACTAGGGTTTTTACCACACATGTATATTATTTGAACTGGAGCATGAAGTGACCTGCCTGCCACAGCTAAAGATACATGGATGACAGTTCTCCTAATGAGGTCTTCCTCCTTAATTTTTAACTGCAACAACAACAAAAAAGGTTTAAACAAAGTTCTATTTAGCTACTGCTGAAGACATACTAATGAAACAAGCAATCTAATGAACTTCTGTTTAAAATTATGTAGTTTTGCTTTAATGGGCAGAATACTTATTTATTTTTAATATAATTTAATTGAAACAGTAGATCTTCCATAATGCTTTAATAAATTCATCAATATATTCTGCATATGTTTTCTATTTGATGAGTAATGAAGTATATGCCATATGCATAGTATTTAAAGGAAAAGCTGTTGGAAAAAATAGGGTGGTTAGAGAATATTTACAGTAAATTGTAAGTATTATAATGCTTAACTGTGAATTTAACTATAAAGTGACTTTCACAGCCTGAGGTTTTAGTTGAGAATTCATTGTTTTGTTTACTGCATGAGCTAACGAATCAACAAAACAATTTTGCTGCACACACAACAGGACATCTCTGGTTCTGCTTGCTGAGAAAGAATTTTTCTTTGTGGGAGTATCACACGTCATAAACTGTGTGATAGCTGCAGTTGATAGCCTAGTAGTTTTCCACAAATTCAACACAGTATGACTGAAGATATTAAGAAATATTTTTTTGTGCTGTAGTTAATGAACCACAGCAAGGTATTGTTGGAGACAAGCAAGTTGGATATGGAGTATTTTTTAACATTGTTAAATGTGTAAAGGCAAAAATTAGAGTTTTCACTAAATTGACAATACGTAAAGCTTTATGCTATAGTGAAGCTATAATGCCTCCTGTTCAGACTGCAGTCAGGAAATTTGTAAGTTCTACCTTCTTTCTGGATAATAATATTAATAATAATAATATTTATTATTATTATTAACTTTCTCCTTCTTTCCAAATATAGGAACTATACTGGTAGATCTACAGAGTTAGGTAATTAAGACCCTGACAGTGACCTTGTCCCATGTTGAACTGACTGAACAGGATATGAAAAACTACTGCTTCTGACATAATCAATTTTTTTATGTAATAGGTAACAGTGTTACAGCTGGCAAATGTTAATGATTGTGCTATGAAGGATGGTCAGATCTCACAGGTGCTTAGGGGGCAGTATATGTGAGAACTGACTAAATATCATGGATTGCTGGCAGGGGATATTGGGGACCTTTACAGAAGTATAATTTTCTGAAGTCAACAGCACCTCAACAACTAGATTAGTAATACCATAAAAGTCAGATATTAGCTTGATAATGGTATTAGAAATAGAAAAATTGGGTCCATATGTAGAAAAAATAAGAATAAAGGGAAAAATAATTAAGTTATAGTTACATTGTTGAGAGGAGACTAAGAAGGAAACAGGGAACTACGAGGACAGTGTCAAGAAATGGGGAAGGAATAAAGAGTTTTGTGATTGGTGCCTTCTGGGGTTACCTATCAGGTAGCTTCATTTAGATCTCAACAGCGTAACACAGGGTAATAAACCAGAGATATTTGCCTGACTGTACATGTTTCCACAGGCAGAAGGATCAAAAAGCAAAGTGTTGGTCCACCCAGACATCTCAGTACCAGGGTGTTCACCCCCATTTCAGGATGTGAAACATTAGTATCTATCTACCACTTCCTAAAAAAATGTTGACTGCAGGTAACTTTGGAAAAGATAAAAGAAAAAACAACAAACAGAACCTCTCAGTTCATAAAAACTGCATAGCACTTTTAATGAATTGAAGGGTAGGGGGTAGAAACTCCATTAACGGGAATCTGTAAAAAAAAAAATAAAAAAAAAATGTATATGTATATATACACACACACAAATATAGAGAGTAAGAATTTGAGAAATATAGTTAATTCTGCATTAAAAGCATGGAAGAGATAAACTCTTCAAATTTCTTCCAGTCCTTTTTTTTTTCCTTAACTCTGTTAGTATTCTTACATAATTTTTAACACAAATTTGTTAAACATATATAAGGAAAGATAAAGTGTAACTGTTGAAGACACCTTTATTTCATGATGTGTATGGAACTACGTATTTCATGCCTGTCCACTCATTTACTTATAAATTTTAGCATGATTTTGATCCAACAAAGTCTTCTGATCCATTGGAGAGGGGCCAACATCAGTTCCTCTGTTCTCCTTCTGTCAGCACCTGTGACCCAAGGGGGACCCACTCTTGAGCAGACCATCTTGAAGGACTGTACCTTGTGGAAAGTACCCATGTTGGAGCAGTTTCTGAAGGACTGTATCCCATGTGAGGGACCACACACTGGAGCATGAGAAGGAATGGGCAGCAGAGGTGAAGTTTTATAAACTGACTGCAATCCCCATTCCTCATCCCGCTGTGGTGCTAAGCAGGAGGAAGTAGAAGAGTCAGGAATGACAGACTGAAGTTAAGTCTGGGAAGAAGTGGGACATGGGGGAAAGTGTTTTTTGTTTTTTTCTTGTTTTCTACTGTCCAACTCTATTTTTAACTGTTAATAAATGAAGTATTCTTCCCCAAGTCAAATCTGGTTTGCCTGTGACTGTAACTTTTGTTTTGTTGTTGTTATAGAAATAGTAACAAAAAGCCTGTGATGCAATAGTGATACAACTGATATTTTTAAAAGATTTTTATTATGATGTTCTACTTACTCTGGGGAAATTACTTTGATATATGAAATAGCCAAGGACTGTCCTTTCCATATGTCTTAATTGAAATTTAATTCCAAAAAGCATTCAAACAGAAGGAGAGAAAACATAGCTCAAAACCAATGAATTATATGCATATGTTGCTGTTCTGTAAAGCTAGAAATCTGTGTCTTAAAAGGATCATTTTCTCCAAAATATCTTAAGGCCTTTTTCTCCTTCCTGCTATGTATTTTGCCCTTTATAAAGTGCTGATAAATGAACTCATTCTTTTTGACTCTTCTGCCTCTCAGAATGGCTTTTAAACCTCATAGTTTTACTTCAATTTCTTCCACTCCGACAGAACAAAATTCATAATTCATTGGAAATACAAGAAAACAGAAAACAAAACCAAAAACAACAAAAACACCAAACCCCTCAAATCTATTTGTAGTTTTAAAAATGGTCTTGGATATCTAAAATAAATGATGTGTCAGGGATGATTTAACTGGAAGATTTATTCAATGGTGACACAGCTATTCTCATGCTGTTGTGCATCACCTTTGACACTTGATTCCACAAACGAAGTACTGGAATTGTTGAGTTGCAACAAACTCCCTGGAGGGGAAAAAACACACTATTTCTATATACTAAAATAAAAAAAAAAAAGTTGCATAAAATTTCTTCTCAATACCATAACTCTATTAGCATCAGAAAAACTGCTATTAGCTATTAACCCTGATGTGTACATGTGGAACAAATTCTTTACATGTCCTCAAAGTCATCATTACACAGATTTTCAGTACAGAGATTTCTTTAAATCTTCTTGCAATCTAACAATGAGTCACACATCCTTTATCCTGTCCTAAGGCCTAAAAGCCTTTGCTGAATGGGAAAATTACAAGAGCTTAGGGGTTTCTGTGTTTTGTTTTGTTGTGTGTGTGTTATTCTTTCCCTCTCCATTGAAGTTTTTGTAGCTAGTAGGAAATACGAAATTCAGGCTTGGAATTCAGACTAAAAAGAGATCAACAGTCTTATCCTTTTTCAAGTTATGACTTGCATCCCAGTGTAATGTACCCACATAGCCTAATCTGTTAGATTGTTTGGGCCTGTGAATATCCATTTGCAGTATTTATGATATAGTTAACTGCACCAAATTCATTTGCAATATTTTCCTCCTCCCCCCACTTTCACGAGTAGGTCCAAACATCTGCGATAAAACAGTTCTATCTAGAAGAATAAGTAGTTTATTAATAATTTTTTTCTTCTGGAAAACTCATATCACCTGTTTGAAGAGCTTTGCAAGATTTCAGAAAATAATTATTTTCCCTCTTTTCTGGTCTAGAAAAGAGAGATGTAGAGAGAATCAGGAATAAACTGCTTAAGGTAACTGCACAGAAGGGATAACTTGTCTTCAATTACTTGAACCAGTAGGCACTCTCTATCTGAGAGTTACATGTTACATATGAACTCATACAATCACACAAATTAAAAAATAGCCAGATGCTGGTCACAACTGTCCAGCACAGGCTTCTTTGTAGACAACATTTCTCATATGCTTTTCATTACAGCACCTGTAAATACTTTTAAAATAAAATTGCAAGCTGTTGTTCAGAATGAAAATTAAATGAAATGTGAAGCTGATGGCTAAAAAACGTGTCAGTCTGGAGTAAGTAAGTGTAGCCACTGAGTACGAGAGCCAATGTAAATTCATATTACAGAAATGGGTCATCATAAACTGTCAGTGTTGAGTTGGGGCTTAAAAAGGAGATTCATTCAAGAACTTTTAAACCTTGAGTGCTCTGGTGACATAATGAATTAGCAATAGTTTCGATGCTGTGTTTTATGATTTGTACTGGGAAATGGTCTGAAACTAGTATTCATTTCTCATTAATCACTGAAAGAAAATTAGTTTCATTTAGTATCATGTGGACTGGACTTGAACCAGTTTCTGAAGCGTAAAAGGGAGTGTATTCTCTAAACAATTATCATGATCTAAATTCTTTATCATTATTTTAATCAGTTTTGTTTTTTTCATGTACAAGGCACCTGTGTAAAATGATAATACTACATTTTGAAATGCACAGATGAACACATGGAAGATTAAGATGCAAAGTTATAATCATTATCAGAATACTGAAATCAAAGGCTTTATTTTTCTGTTTTGTTTGATTGTTTGTTTTTAAATTTACCAATATCTTCACTTTAGGTCCATAGAAATATATGATAACTATGTAAGCAGATGGTTAAAACTATTTATGTTATCACAGTCTAGAATCGACTTCATAAATTACTATGAATTTTTCTTTTTTTTTTCTCAAAATTCATTTCAATAAGTTGTGGAGTCTGATTTTGAATCAGTTTATTTGAACTGATACAATACTTGCCAACAAAAAAATTGCAAGTCACTGTTGCCAATGTGTAAAGGAAGCTGTGTCGGCAGTATTTTCTTGGACTGGTAAACAGCACTCTTGAAATTTATGATAATCAAATAGATCATAATACATTGTAAAATAAAGCATTAGTTCTACTCTAAAAATGAAGCCCTCAAGTAGTCAATTTTGAACAAATTTTCCATACAAACAGCGAGAAAAAGATGAATAACATTTTCCTAACAAGGTGACAGATATTTTGTTTCATTGAATAACATTAAGGCATAATTTTAATAAGTAAGCAGTAGAAAAACCTAGGCAGGAGAAGTCATCAAATTCTGTTGCAATGCCAATTACATTCCTGAAAAGTTTGCACTTGATAAGAGGTGTAGAACTCCCAAGCTCAAGCATCATCAACATTGAAATGGCCTTTTTTTGCCTAAAAAATATTCCACTTCCAGTGTTATTTCCACACATGCACTGCCCCAGATTGCTACACAGAACTGAAAATAGTATTTGTATACTTTGTAGTGCCATGATAGGCCCAGCAGGCTTAAAGCTGTTGCAAATTTGGCCTGTGGAATTCATTAGAGTAAAACCTGGTTTAGATCATCTTGAATGAACAGCAGCAATAATAAAACAGCTATGGTCTCAAGATACAGAAGTGTGATTTTCTCTTTGTTATAAACTATAATTGGTGAATATATTAGTATTTGAAACTTGCAAGGAAGACGAATATTGCCTGCTATTGGCTTTGCAACTATTTGTAACTGTTTTTTTCATCTTTTGCTTTCATGAAGGGTATGACATTTGAGTGTCATGGACTGGAAGGAAAGAAGTGTGATATTACTTTTAGACAGAAAACTGAATGTTCCTCTAGCTAGACGGACTGCAGCCAGGAATATTTCCCAAGGACAAAATTAGAGATGCATATTCATTTATCTGTGAGAGGATTTACTATCAAGTGTACCTCTTCTCTATAGGCAGCACAGAATGCAATTAATTAATTCATAGCATTAAAATGAAGTAACATTTATCCAGGAGATTAATAAATAGCATGCACACTTAATATATTGCCAAAGTTTGCTTCAGTTTATTCTTGAGTGATATACTGCCTTTTCATAAATACATAATAATTAGTAAAAAGCATTAAACAAACGTCATACAGAAGTGACAATTCTGTTCGCCAAGTTGGTTATGCTTGAGGCAGACACAAAGGTTGGATTTGGGGGTTCATTTTTTACTTTTTAAATAGAGATGCAACAATATTCCTGTTGGTTTCATTTTCATTGAAGCACTTTCCTTGTTGCCTTCTACAATTTGCTTTTACAGGTAATAAAGAACAAAAATGCTGTAGCTTTAATAATTGTTTTCATTATTTATGCAACAAGTATTACAGTAAAGCAGAGTTTTTAGAATTATTTTGTTTCTTTACTTCCCTCTGTAAATTGGCAATAATTTTTGGTATCTTTATTACATATTCACTAGAACATTAGCAAAGTTATAGAAATTTGCCTTTTTCCAAATACTCAGCTCGCAACAGATTTCATGATTAGGAAGAAAGCCCAAATCAGAAAAAAAAAAAAAATCTAACTGTAAAGGAAAGCAGAAAAACTTCACCTTTCAAATATTGTGTTCATTATATTAATGAGGTCAAGATGTTCAGAATATAACATTTTAAATAAAACATGGCATCATTCATCTGCTGTATGTCCAGGTATGCCCCCATGTTCTTTTGCTGCCAAGCCACAGATTGTAGAACCTATTCAACAACAATATAATAAGTATGATATGAAATTTGGTTGGTCAGAGGGATCTTCTTTCCCCTGAAAAAATAAACACCAGATGCCAGCAGTCCTGCCACACTTCCTTCTTAGCCCTTTGTGGAAAGGAAATATTGAAATGAATGACATGTATATCTGAAATGACAATCTTCAGGCTTTTAATCCAAAGGAAGCATTTCCATGGAGCTGTTCTGTCATTGATGTTGTTGTTGTGTGTTTTGTTTTGATAGGTTGTTTTTTTTGTTGTTGGCTTGGTTTGGTTGGTTGGTTGGTTGGTTGGTTGTATTTTCTTGGACTGGTAAACAGCACTCCTGATATTTATGATAATCAAATAGATCATAATGCATTGTAAAATAAAGCATTAGTTCTACTCTAAAAATGAAGCCCTCACGTAGTCAATTTTGAACAAATTTTCCATACAAACAGCAACAAAACATGAATAACATTTTCCTAACAAGGTGTTGGGTTTTTTTGAGCTGAAAAGACAAAAATCAGCTGGATCTAAAAGACTGAGTTCCTGAGTTATGAATGGCATATGAGTTTTCTTCTCCTTATGAACTGTAAGAAGCACTGTTGTGAAATATATTTATCTTCCTTTTGTGATTCTGTTTTGATTACAGCTCTCCTTTATCTCTCTTTTAAGCCTAAAAGATAGCAACAATGATGCCCCTTCAGAAGGTAAATAAGACATTTTCAATGCCAGATGACTTCAGTTCTCTGCATGCAGCACTTCTACACACAAAAGCACTTCAGTGCTCTGAAGTGTTATGAGTCTTTCCTTCACTTTTTGTCATTTAAAGTTCTACCTGTGAAGTCTACTCTTATCACAAAAACACTCTACAGCCTGGTCCAAAGGATAGTTCTAGTGAAAGCAGGTTAGAATAGTTGCATCCCATTTTCTTCTGTGGTGCAAGATCTTCTGATTCTTTTCCCCAGTCATTACATTTTCCTTTATTAACGTGTCTGAGATACCATTTGCAAAACTATTTTTTAAAAGAGTTGATACCTTTACCACATATTGATGTATATGGTTTTACCGCTTTTGCACTGTACTTTATACCTTTCTTAGTGAATGTCTTTCTTTCTCTACTGGTATATAAATTGTGTGAAGAATACTTTACCTCTACTTTGTAAATGTTATTTTATTTTAAAATTGAAGAAACTGAGTTCTTATGTAGATCAATGCTCCTGCATATGTCAGTGCTCTAATAAAACTAACTCATGAAGAATATATTAAATAGGAGTAATACAAATAGTAGAATTCTATGTTTAAAAGACTTGTAAATCCATTTCCTCTAATAACCTTACTTAACATCACTGTTGAACTATTAAGAATTGTGACGTCACTGTTATCTGTTAAAAAAAAAAGTTTCATGATCTCTCTATTGAGGTAATATTTCTGGATGTTTCTAATGCAATAATGCACAGTGAAAACCCTGTCGTGCAGAGCACAGAAGGAAAGTGTTTTGTGCATTTTGGTTTCTTTATGGAAAATAAATTAACAGTTTTGAAAGAGAAAGAGGAAAACTAACACATAATATTTTATGAAGTTTGAAATTTCACCCTGACAAGAATTTTTTTTTTAATAAAATATTTCGTAATAGGAATCCTATTGCTATGATACCCTTTAAATAAAAAAGTGGGGAAAAAGAAGAACTTTCACACAGTTTAGTTATGCTTAACAAACTGTAACCTTAACTATATAGTCTACACAATACTGAGCGTCTTCACTTCAGTTTATTGCTCCTGAACATGTGAAAATTTCTACCCTACTTTTTACTTCTACGTTCATAACAGCAAGGTGCTTCCTTTACTATGAACATTTCTTAAACAATGAAGATTCACTGTTTATTCCATTAATGTTTAGTTGTGGTGGGTTGACCTTGGTTGGCTGCTAGACTCCCACCCAGCCCCCCTCTCATTTCCCCTCTTCAGCAGGACAAGAGAGAAAACAGGATAAAAAAGATTGTGGGTTGAGACAAAAACAGAGAGATCATATGTGATGATCTAGTACTGTCATGGGAAAAACAGACCTGGGGATAATTAATTTATTGCCAGTTTAAATTTTAAAGGATTTTAAGATGGCCACCCCAGTGGTTGGCTGCTAAAGACTCCCACTCACTCCAGTATCTGATGCTGAGACCCCACTGGCTTCAGTAGCTGACAGGCCAGGGGTGCCCATCCCCCCAGGCTGACTCCAGGACCTGGTGCTACATTTCCCTCACTTGAACACAGGTCTCACAGGTAGCTGTCACTGAGTCCTTGCAGCACATGTATACACAAGACAGAGAGTGAGATTATGCAGAGAGACCAGCCCTCTCTGCAGTTCCCTTCTAACAGCACCTCCACTCAGTACATTATTGTTTCAGCATTTTATAGTTATCATTCACTTTGTGCAAACAAGTTTTGTTCCAGAAATTTTTGTTTGTGACTCAGATTCATCATACTCACGCTGTAGGAACTGGGAAGCAGCTTACAATAATTAACTTATCAATTAATTTCTAAAGTAACGCAGTGAGTTCTCATTGGCTTCTTAGCTACAAAGACACAGGAGTTTCTATCCTAACCATGCTCACTAGTGGCATTTTTTTAGACTGACTGTAAAACATCAGGCAGGTCATGTGCGAAGGTAAATTTAATTAACCACTCTCAGATGCCTTTTTAGAGAAAGGAGAAATAGCATCTATGCAAACAACCTTCTTTGCCCATATCAAAAGTATTTACAGGCCATACATGTAGTCCAGATGGATGAATTCTAGGTCATCTAAAACTGATCAAAGACTGCATGATACTGTCTCCCTTCTGCAAGAAGCAGACAGGAGAAACAAAGTCCTTGCTTTGTATGGTATGAAACTACCTCACATAGCTACATTCCCACAACATACTTTCTGAAGATTCTTGTGTGTCTGTAACTCAGAGGATTGCCTGACTCTTCCTGCCAATCATGTAGATATATCAATTATTTCTAACCATTTATTACCCTATTTCTTTATTGCTAAACTTCTATCATATATAATATATAATTTATCTCTGTCTGATTCCCTGAACCAAACAGGGTTCTCAGAATACATATAATAACACAGTGGGCATGTGTTTACAGAAGTTTACTTATGCTCATATTTTTTTTAATTTCATCTCAGCTTTTATGTAATAAATCTATCTATTCTTCAAATACTAGTTCAACACCACAACTGACTCTTGGTTTCAAAGTCTGATAAAGTGACAGTAGAGAGAAAATTTAGAGGTCAGGCTCCACAAAGAATAACGAACTTATGTGTCTTGTAGTCTGATAGTCTTCTATGATGGCATTACTGGCCATGAGGGGCAAGCAGTGAATCTTTTATATTTTGAGTACAGCATGGCTTTTGACACTGTCTCTCACAACATCCTCATAGGTAAGCTCAGGAAGTGTGGATTAGATGAGTGGACAGAGAGATGGATTGAGAACTGGCTAAATGGAAGAGCTCAGAGGGTTGTGATCAATGGTGCAGAGTCTAGTTGAAGGGCTGTAGCCGGGGGTTGCCCAGGGGTCAGTGCTGGATGCAGTATTGTTCAATCTATTCATCAATGGCCTAGATGAATGGACATAGTACACCCTCAACAAGTTTATCAATGATACAAAACTGGGAGGACTGGCTGATACACCAGAAGGCTGTGATGACATTCAGCAAGATATGAATAGGCTAGAGACGTGGGTGGAGAGGAACCTAATGAAGTCCAAGAAAGGCAAGTGTAAAAGGAGGCTGCAAAGAGATCTTCTCATTCTCTACAACTACCTGAAAGGAGGTTGTAGCATGGAGGGTGTTGGTCTCTTCTCACAGGTAACAAGAGACGGGAAAAGAGGAAATGGCCTCAAGTTGCACCAGGGGAAATTTAGATTTGATATCAGGTAAAACTTCACAGAAAGAGTTGTAAATCCTTGGAACAGGCTGCCCAGGGAATGCCTTTCATTTACTCACTTCCTGTTTGATACCAACTCCTATACTATGCCTGGGAATCTTCAGCAAAAAATATTAATTGCCCTGGTCAATTAAGTTCCAGAACCTGAAAATGCTCTCTGTCACTGCTTGATTTAATAACAGAGACAGAGCCACACTAGGCCTCTAACCTACTAAGTAATGAAGTGGAAGATACGATACAGCTCACTAATGGTTTATTCTATATATGTAGCTGTTCCATGGAGACTGTAAACACTCCTCAGACTATTTGTGCACTAAAATGACAAAAAATAAGATATGCAAATGTTTTTTATGAGCTGAGGATGCTGAGCACACCAGAGACCGTTATGTCTTCAATGAGGAGTTAAGTTCTTCTAATTTTTTTCTTTTTTCCATCTGGTAAACTTTGCAGCCATTGATTTGCATGATGGTCTTTTTTCATTAAGAATATTGTAAAACAAACTCATGACAGCTGGGTTTAACATCCCCTTAAGAATAAATAAATAAATGAAAGCTTTGTATATGAACTCCACATGACTTTATAGTTCTACATTCACAAATCTCCTATACCCTGGGAAAGCATCTTACACAACAGGTAGTTATACAAATGCTTCTGATGCTGCTACCTCCTCAGTAATGTTTTCAGGAAAGGTCTTTGTATTTTAAGTTCCAAGTGGATGAAGTCAATCTATGTATATTAAAGACCTTAAACAGAGGCACAACTTCATACATTTCAGTTGCCTAAACATACCTATCTGGGTTAAAATGGTCTCCTGAGATTACTGTGAGAACAATGGCTAGCCTCTAGCTATCATTTCTGTGGCTGAGATATTGACGAAGAAACAGTTTAATTAGTAAAATTATTATTATAATTATTGATTAATAAAATAATATTTTTTTAAAAGTTAATTTATCTATCATGACTCTGTTCAGACAAGATTATCAATTACAGTCTGAACGATGACAGGAATTTGATTGCAATGTCATCTTCACCTGGACCAAGTGATACTTAATTAAAATACTGTTCTAGTGAATTCCTATAATCCAGTGGCCATAGAGCCCTGTGTGATCACTCCAGTGAACACAAGATCCTTTTATTTTTGTTTTTTTTTTTTTTTACAGTATCTTAAACTATGTATAAAACCTTATGTAACTAACTTGACTATCTATAGAAGTTATCTCTACTGATCATTCCTGCACATGCTGACTGTTTACAAGGATCTTAGTTACATAGAGTTTGATAAGTTCTGCAACGGGAACCACACGGGGTAGTCTCTAGGATGGTCTCTCTCTACACAAGATATTAGTTAACACAGTGAAACGAAAACATAGTGCCTTTTAGTCAGTCTAGGCACAGAAAGATTTGAGGAAATCTCTGGGGCTGTCCAGAGTTTCCACCTGAACAATATCTGTGAAATACCTAAATGTATAGATGGCAGGTTTACAGGTGATAGTTTTTTTCAAGTTGGTCTTATTGTCTCATTAATAGACAGACTAGTTGAGTAGTTTCTGGACCACCCAGGAAATGAAAGGCTAAGTGCACTGTGCACATCAGCACACCCCTGATAACCAGCTGCACTGTAATTATAAGAACAACTTGAATTTATCCTTACATCTCACAATTTAATTTCCATCGCTCTTGTCTTATGTCTAAATGGTGCATTTCTCATTGCATGAGATCTGTTACTTTGGAACCTTTGGTACCCTGCAGTCTCAGGCGACATGTAGATGCCATGTTTTTGAAATTGAGTGGAACAATTTATATACTAATTTGAAGTTGGGTTCTTACGTTGGTAATGTCAAGCAGCAGCACTGGGACTATGATTAGCAGTTCTGGGCTGAGTTGAAATGCAATGCTGGGCCCCTTTACTGGCAAAGCCACCACGGCCTGCTGGTGCCTTCAAGGTCCTGAAAAACATCTGGTTTCTCCACATTACCTATATAGTCTATGAGAAAACAAAAGCTTAAACAAAGGATGATGTAGAGAAGTAATTTATATTCTCTACATCACTTTCTGAAGGAACTATTTTTCTTCACTGACTATATAGGAAATCTAGACATAACTCTTAATGTAAGCACCATCTTACATAAGGAACATAGCATAATTATTCTGTAACGTCTGTAATATAAAATAAAATTTAATTATCATATGAGACTTTCTAGCTTTTTTGCAAAGTCACTGAAGACATGTAAAGTTCTTTGATTAATTATTTGGCTGCCTTTTAAGAAAAATTTTGTTCTTTTCTTAAATTATAAAACATCGTTAGATACCCAGCTGTGATGTATTCAAATACATGTGTGGTTATACTATAAACTGATTAGCATGAAGCAAAATTGTATGGATATTTAATCATAAACTTGTCAAAAAACTTGAATGTGCTTGTACACATCTGGCTATGCATTCCTATCAGTCATCTGATTGTCTCACTCTACTTTCTGTCTTTAAGACACATAGATTAGGTTCCTGGAGAGAGTGAGGTTAAAATATTGTTAAGAATTTTATTTAGGCTTGTAAATTTCCTTCTGAATAGGTGTCTAATTATTGCTTTGTTAAACATTATGAGTACTGTCTAGATATATCCCATTATCTTCCTAACCTGTCAATGCTATGAGAACTGACAAATAGGAGACACTATAGACTCTAGTCCTTCGGGTTTATGCCTACACTACTGAGTAAAACAACTCACAGAACAGAAGACTGTCTAGGTGACAAGCAGTAGTAGTAATTAGTAGTACAAACAATAATTCATCAGTATTTGAGCTCATGTGTTGACATCGTTCTGGACAACAGTCCAGAGTTTATCTGACACACCAGTTCTCCTCACAATGATATTACAAATTTTGCATGTAGTGTTTTGAGTCTCTTTAGATACAGCCAAAATCACCTATTTCATTGCAGATAAGCAAAAGGAATCTCATTCTGAAATGGATTTGTGATATAGCTTAATCACAGATCTAAACTGGGAATGGTAAAGTTCCCACTCCTTCCAAAACTAAGTACAACCTCCATGTGATTTAGATGTACCAACAAAAATAAAGACAAAAAATATTAAAATCTTATTACACTTTTATGGGAATAAATATATTAATGATTGTGATGTATTAAGTTACTATGGTGGCAATTGTCAGAGAAAAGTCTATACAGAGGAAAATACATGGAAGAAAATGTCTAGATTACTTCTATTTCTATGCAGTATTTCCCACTGGAAAATTGCAAACATGCATACTCTTCATATTTTGTTGTGATTTTAAACATGTAAAAACCATTGGCAATAATGTTGATTGAAAAAAACCACCCCACACTTATTATATAGAATGGAATATTCATCATAATCACTGCTAGTCACTTATTATGCCTCACTTTGGAAGTATGGAAAGTCACCTTATTTGTGTTTTTTTTTCTTCAGTCACACACAGATACAACAAGGACCTTGCAGAACTTTGTATATTTATATATTTGTTACAAAAACTTTTTTTAAAAAGTCTTTGTTTCAGATAAAATTAAATATGCATTATTTCACTCAGTTAAATTATTTCTCACTAAAATATATAATATATATATATATATGTATAATATAAGCAGGTGGAGGGTTTTTTTGTTTGTTTAGTTGGTTGGTTGGGGTTTTTTTAAAGCTTACCTTTACCAGTTTTACACATAAAACTTGATTATTACTTAATTCAGAAAGAAGTCTGGACATTACAATAGTAAATGCTATAGTTTTCCTCTGCTTGTATAAGAAGATGTGTGTTTTGTTTGTTTGTTTTTGTTGATGTTGATTGTCTGTTTTTATTCATTTGTTCACATTCATAATGAACAAAGTATTTTGTAAAATCTCTTCATCTCCTTAGACTTGTGCATATCACCTACAAGCACATATTGTAGCCATAAAACACACACATAATTAAATAACTAATGCTAATGGTTCTGATATATTGTTACTCCTTTGGATTAGTGCCTCCTGACAATTCTTTTACAGGTCTCAAAGTTTCAAGAACTGTTCCTAACGTTTTATGAAAATGGACCAGCCACTTCTGAAGTAATTATGGGATTTGTAAAGAGTAATGCACTCTGATAAATTATCCGCTCCTTTATTTTGGACATCATAACAGTCATGGTAGACTGGAGCTTTGCTCTTAAAATTCTTTTAGCATACCTGTGTCTGGCCCAATGTGAGAAATAAAACATTCACCTGAATCTTTTTGATTTGCTATAAAGAAATTTATAGAATTCAGTGCTTCCTCTAGTAATTCTGATTTCCAAAATTTCTTCCTGTTGTTGTTGTTGTTGTTGTTTTGATCAAATGGAAGGTATATGAAAACAAAAAATTGTGACTAAAGAAAAGGATACTATGTATTTCAGATCAGCACACAAAATATAAGGTACAGGAAATAAGAAAATTTTAGTTATAACATATTCCAAGTTAGTTCAGTAGTACTTTATAGATATAATAATTAATTAACCATTCTGTAACATACAGTGCTCCAAAATTGCTGTCATTTTGTTATTAACATAGCTGTCATTTCAGGCCTTCCAGAGATATGTTCACCATGTTCTATTCTCACAATATTGGCTCAGGGTCAATTAGAGAGATTATGAAGTTGCTTTCTAATAAAATATATTAACAAAGATGTTAAGTGATGTAGGAAGCCTGGAACACTCCTCCAGCCACTCTGGTCCAGGACTCCAGACAGGCACAGGGACACACCCAGTGACACAGACAGCCACAGACAATGCTCCAGCAGCCCCCCTCATTCAGTACCAGATGCAGACACAGGCAGCCATATCTCCTGCTCCTCTTGGGCTGGCAGAGGCAGAAGGTACTAGTGCAGAACACACACCGCATTCTCCAGGTTCACAAGCACATGCACATTCGTGGATCCCCCAAAACAGTTAAGATTTAACAAAAAGATACAAGAAGTGTACTGAGTGACCCCTTTTTACATGCAACTGGCCCGTTTTTATACTGCTTTCTGTCTTTCTCTACCCTTTGTTCCTCCTTGCTCCTGTTCCTCCCCCTGCACATACCCCATGGGTCTGTACAGTTGTATCAATTCCTGCACCCCTCCTAGTCTGGGGATCCCCTGGTTTGCAGTCTTATCAGTTGAAAAGTCCACATTAATCTTCCTGGAAGTGGCATCTGTAGTGTCTTGATAGCCTATCAATCAGTGAGATTTGTGTCTTGTCGTTGTCTCTGTGTTTGCTCTGTCAGATCCATGTCTCTTGCTGCCTCCCTTATAATTTGTTGGTCAGTTTTGTGTCCTCGTGTGTTCTCGTTTATGGCTTCCTTCTTATTTCCCCTGCTTGCACTGAAAATGGTCCTTGACCAGCCATTTTTAAAAGCGTAGCAGACACTCTCCTTCCACATAATCTTACAAATCACTTTTGGATAATGGGGCAGTAACTCACCAATAAAAAATCAGCGTGTTTCTATAGAAGTACAATTGAGCTACATTGATTTACATACATCTTCAATTTTATTCAGTACATCTATTCAATGTACCTGCATCCATAGGAGTTGAATATAACAATTTACACTAGTTAACCTTTTGGTTTTTGGAATATGGTAAAATGTTTATAAGATGTCTCTTGAATTTAAGAGCTTATTTAGTCTCATACCTATTTGTAGTCCAATTATGAATCCGTCTTGCTCACATTTGAAAAAAAAACATCACAAAGTGGTTTTCTTTGTATGTTGTATAAGCACTACTTTCAAATAGCATTCTGATATTTTACATCACCTTTTTACTTCCTTTCCTTTGAAAGGTGAATTATGAGGCATAATTTCTAATGCTTCAGTCAAAAATAAGAAAAAACCACATGAATTAATAAAACTATATTCCAGAACCTCTCTAACTTATTTCTCCCACTTCACCCTTAATTACGTAAATTAGAGTCTACCAACATTATACTAAGGAGTTGTAACTATGATTTCCACAGTCATATTCAAAGTAGTATTAATCATTCCAACAGTATAACCACAGTCACAGTAGAGAGCTGAATATGTCCTTTGTTTTCTTTTCCTCCTTCCATTACATCTCTCCATTCTTTCTGTCAAAATTTTGGATGAGATTGAGTTTTTCTAATTTAGCTATCTAAATCAGAAACCTAAATCTGAGCATACCAAACTAAACTCTACTTTGTCCTTTTACAGACATCAGAAGAAAACCAGGCATCTTCAATAACTGATTTATATCATTGCAGAATAAACAAACATGATTCAACACCTTCACAAGGTACTTGTTTCTCTCTAGTTAATACATAAGAAGGCCTCAATTATTAACTCAGACTTAGAATAATACAGTTTAATACTCTATTTAACGTGTTCAGTACCTGCTATCAGCACTATGATAATGATGTTCAGGGTAGACAGGTGAAAAACAGGTTGCCCTGTGTGAGTAGCAGCCAAGTCTACCTCTATAGAGTACACATGGCTGAAAATGGGAAATGAAGTCTTTAAACCTGTATGCTGTAGATTATATTGGACTTTGATTTACACAAATGGGTTTATTAGTAACACTTCTTGTGTAAAATTGTTGTACAAAACCATTTTAGCCTATGAGTAATTACCAGATTACTGTTCTTTCATACTGATACTAGATACACCTCATTCATTATTTGTGATTTAATGCAGGAGATCTGGGGGATTTTCTCAAAGTTAATGTGCGGATGGGTTTCTATTAGATAGAGATTTGTTATTAAACTAGCCGGGCCCAAAGGAATTTCAAGGCTACCTTGGAAAGCTGAAAACACAACATAAAGCAACAGACCTATTAACAGTGAGACTCGGGCGCATGGACAGCTCATGAACATAGACAATATCCAATCAGCTAATGCATGCATGGAGCGTAGATGCGTGATCAGTAAATAACTGCATGTGTAAGGAGGCTTGTTTCTATAATAAATGGATTTGCTTGAATTCACATTGGATTGTGTGGAGTCCATGATTTTTTGCCCTCACAATTTAATATGATGGATTGAGTGACCTGGAATTGCTCATTTTTTTTGACTTTCAGAGTAAAATTGTTTAAGTCAGGTTTTCAAAATTACATATGATTGACACAATACAGAAATTCGCAAGATCTATAAAAAAGGCAAGATCTTTAAAAATGCTTTATTTCTAAAGTAAGGAAGAAAAATCAGAACACAAAATCAATTATAATATGGATCTTGAACTGAAAATCAGTAATATTTTATGGTTTCTGCATTTAGCTTCAATAACTACTAAAGGAATTTGTTTCTCTGTGTAACTGAATTTGAAATGTGTTCTAGTATTTCAAGAAGAGTTTGTGATTTGACTCTTTAAGAAAACTATCTATATATTTCTTCATTTTTTTGAAAAGGGATAGATAGAAAAATAGGTTAATTATGAATGCCTTGGTTTACTTCTATAAATACCTAAAGGTCCCCGTCAAGATCTGTTCTATATTGATCTAAACATTCCAAAAATCATAATCAATTTTTTTTCCTTTAACTCTATAATCTTTCAGGATACTGTCTTCTGTGAGAATTGTTGCTGTTGACAAACAAAAATTTTAATAAACTGCCATTACTGTTCCCTCTGCAAAGCGGTAAATTAGTATTATTTTTAGAAGCTGTACATAATGCTTTTTGTCCTGACATTTCTTCCCCTTCTGGCTTGCATGAAAGAATGAATGAAACCAGTAAGATCTTCAGGGCTGTACTCTATTTCTTCCTGCTGACCTGTAAGCAGTGAAGAATTTGCAAACGATATAATGCTATATCAGGGAAATGCCCTTGTTAAGATCTATTTTTAAGAACTAATTATGTGAGAACGTGGAGCAACTACAGTAGAAATGTAGCTCATGCTGCAAATAATAGTAATGAGAAGGAGAGTTTGTAACACTACCTGATTTATCTTACTCAGCTTTTGAAAAATGCAAGCATAGTAGATTTGTAGAACAGGTTTTGGGGTCATTTTAAATTGCTGACTATCACTGACTGTCACCTCATCCCTTTACAAGTTTGTCCACATAGATTTGTTAATTTTGAAGATGTCATAGCGTCTCCAGTTTTGGCATCTGCTATAGTATCATTCAAATCAGCTTTATTTTTAAGGTGTTCCTGCTCCAGCAGGAGGATTGGACTAGATGAACTTTTGAGGTCCCTTCTAATCCCTAACATTCTGTGATTCTGTGATTCTGTGATTCTGTGAAAAATGCTGTCTGTTGGAGGTCTAAATCTGGCCTATTACAAAGCAATTCTGTAACTACATGAGAATTTTTACACTATGAGAAGAATTTTAATCAAAATCCAATTTTCTGATGGTTTCATCTTAACCAAACAAATTTTGCTTGATAACAAATCCTATTAAATTGTGTAGAGAATCTGAAAAGGTTGTTTGTTTGTTTGTTTGTTTCCAAAATAGATGTAAAATTCAATCTTATTGGGTCCTTTTGTCCAGTGTCTGTCTTAAGCCAGATTAATTAACCATAATACAGAGATTAACAATATAAAAACAACTCCCATGTTTAATTTTGAAAGGTAACCTGTAATTAGCCAGGATGGAAGTATTTATAATTATTTGTCTTTTCTAAATATTTTCTTTTTCAGGATGCATTTTTCCAGTTCAGAGGAGAAATGTCATTGATGTTAATTAGCTGGCATTAACTTTCTTCTGTGGCACGCAGTTTATTTCACTTTCCTTAGAAATGTGCATGTATTTTCACAACCTTTTTTCTCTAAGCAACAAAAAAAGATCGCTCTTCATTTGTCCAAGGTGAGTGATAATCTTTAATCTCCTAAATACAAGTTTATACATTATTTTTACAGTCACCAGCATTGAGACACATAAACATCCTGTTCCATAAGGCCATTTTCCATTTTCAAGTATGTTAAATTTGCATTCCGATCATAATTCTATTGTATATTAAGTTTACCCACATGGCAGATGATTTTCCAGTGCTAACAAAATCTTTTGTTTCTGATGACATGCACAATATTAGACAAAGATCAGCCAATAATCATTGGCTTCAGTAAGGCACAGGGGAAAAAGTTCATTTGCCTGGCAAATTACATCAGCTTTACTAATCATATCAAGTGATTACTTCAAAAATTTTCTGAACAAACTTACCTCATATATACTGTTCTTTGTAATACCAACAGTATATGCTACTTTTTGGTGTTAGAAAACCAATCAAGACATCTATGTAAAGAAGTATTAGGAACAAATCAGCTTTGCTTACAGGGGTTCCATTTTGATGCAGGAAGTCCAAAAATCAACAAAGGAGATTTGAAGCAAAACTGAAAGTTTAATGCATTTATAAGAGAGAGCAAGGCATCTAGCTTAGGAAAAAAAAGTGTGTTTGGTTTATTAATAAGTTTCCTGACCACTAAAACTCAAGGTTTAAAAAGATTACTAAATTAATAGTATTTAAAACCTTTGTAGCTACACTTAACTCTGAAATGTTACATTTAAAATCATTTTCCTAACAATTTAAATAACAAGCTTGTTAAGCAATTAACAAATGTATAGTGAGGTATCACTTATATTATATACTGAGAAAAAATAATAGGAGATTTTAAACAAACATATAGCAACAGAAAATAACTCCAAAAAATAAAGTAGTTAATATAGCTATAGGAATATACCTCAGTGGCATTTATAGCAGAGATTCATTTAGCAAAGCAGTTTATTTCTAAAGTTGGAAACTAAAATGATAGTACTAAAAAGAAAAATAATATGCAGGATATGGAGAAAATGAAGGCTAAGAATGAGACAGAAATATTTGTAATATTATATCACAGGTATTTCCAGCATTCTGGATTGCCTCCAGGAGAATACTATACTTTGAATTATTAAAGCTTTTCAGGGCATAGGATCTATCTCTCTGTAATTTGTACAGCATCTGCTTTAATAAGCCTGGTCATGAGTAAGGCCTATAAATGTCACCAGGATGAATTACTGGTAGAATTTTAACTTCAGCACTGGTCCTGTAAGATATTGCCTACAAGTTGATAATGAAGATTAAAATCCTTTTGTTCTACTTGAATGCGAAAAACCTGGAACTTGAAACAGAGACATATTGTGAGCAATACTGAGCACCTGAAATTCTCACTGATCACAGCACTTCTTCTGATAAAAATCAGAATCGCATTCCCATTCAACTGAGGCTAATGAAAGTTTTGCCATTGGCTGTTGTGTTACCAGAATTTGTCCCATTGTAAAAGTTGACACAGTAGTTCAGTTAAAAAAAACCAAAACAAAACAAAAACAAACTTCTGAATTTTGTAGAAAATAGAGTCTCATGTAAAAGCCTCCACATAAGAAACATACTCTTTTACTTTACTCAGCCTAATGATTTCCATTATCTCTTTAGTTGATAGAATCCAGTTCAAAACCCAATAATCTCTTGAAATCCACTGAGCCACAAATTAGTCATTAGAAAAAGTTTTCAGAAATCATTATCTTTCCCATAGATTTTAGCTTTTAATTTCCTGACTACCCACATCTAAAGTTGTTCATGATAAAGGAAGGGTAGATTATTCCGTTACAAAAGAATGATTCTAATATATTTCAAGTTATTCACTTGTTTATTTCTGGAACTGCTGCGTTTTTATTAAAGGTCAACTCTGTATCACTTATAGCCTTGAATTTATGACCTCATATACTATTGGGTGGTAGTGAAAAGACAAATGACATCCATACTACATTGTATGGCACTTTAATGAAGCATACAGCTAATACTTTCTATAGGAGGAATTTATTGTTTTACTAAACTAGTAAAACACTCTCTGTCACACACGCACACACACACACACAGAGGTGTAATTTCCATCACAAAAGGGAAAGAGTGCAGTTCTGTTCTTTTATTGTGTTTGTTTGCTTGGTTTTGTTTTGACTGTTTTTTTTCCCACTAACTTATATCTCAAGAGTCCAGGCTTTTTGAGTGGAAAGGAGCTGAGAGCAATAGGCTCCTGGTTTGGTGTAGACAATGTTTGGTCCACAGTTGGAAATTAGAAAATTGCAGAAATGTGAAATATTACAGGGAAACCTTCATCAAAGCAATTTTAAAACAGACTTAACTGCTATAGAAGTTCAAAAGACTAGGGAATCCGGTCTTGACACAATAAGCAGTATTAAGCAAAACTATTCTGTATAGATCTGAATATAGTGAAATTAGTTATTAAATTATAATAATCAGAATCCTAATCCTTCAGGTGTCCCATACTTGCATCACTAAATGATACTTACTTTACAGTAAAGAACACAAACTTTTGCTAAATAATTGCCAAAGTACATTGTTCCTATAAGCAATGAAGTAAAACCAGTGACAGCTGTGCAATCAGTTGCAATGATTTATGTGCTGTGACTACATTTCTGTGTTGTTTACTGTACACTTACACTGTCTAAATTGGCAATTAGTTTCTGAGGATAAGTACAGAGCAATAGGAAGTTGAACACTGATAAGGACATCTCTGCAAACTATAGAAGGGCAACACAGAGCAGTGTGGTTTAAAGCCTTAGTGCAGTCCTCCACTGAACCTGAAAGTCTTTGGTCAGGTTAGATTTAGTCCTTGGTAGATGTGAGATTAAATCTGTGGTAAGTCTTGAAAGAGAAGTCAGATGGTTAAAGAGGAAAGCTGTAGAACTTGTGGAGAAATTTGCCTGAAATTCACCACTAGAATGAGGACATTCCATGAAAATTTTAAACAATATGTACATATATGATTAATTCTTTCCTCTTTTTTTCACTTTGTGTTTCTGCTCTTAATATTTTGTTTTGAGAAAACAACAGTGATCCTGCCTTTTCAAAATTCAAATTAATTGCATCTGGAAAGAAAATGGGTAGTAGACAGGGCCTGTCACTTAGTTTACAAATAGAGGAATTACTTATGCCTCTCTATCAGTGTTATGCAGTGATAACTCAAGCCAGAGATGAGATGGTTTAATTTAGAAATCTGAGAAAAATATCAGAGATACAGTAAATTTTGGGAGCCCAATGGCAGTATCTCTTTTAAATAGCTATGCAATATCACAAAACTTATTATTTGTCAGATATACAAAAAAAAAAAAAAAAAATTATGATGTCAGGCAACTCAAACTTGGAAACAGGAACTTTAATTTTGAGAAATATTCTAAATCTCCATTTTATTTTTACTTTAATAGGTACTCAGAACTCCTGAAAATCAATCATATATGTCAAGTTGGATATGAAAAACAAGAAGGTGTCCTGTGAGAGTTTGGACTGAAGAAATCTTAAAGGAATAATGGCAGCATTTTTCTCAGTTTTTCTGCTTGTAACAGATGGAAATAACAATAAAGGAAATAATAGTAATAATAAAAAGTAATGGAGGGGGAGGGATTAACATTCATATAATAAAATTGTTTAATTTCTGATCCACCATTATAATGGTCAGCAGTCTTCTGGAAAAAAAAATGTTTATTGATATAAACATAAGCCTAGTTTATTTGTATTCTTCCATATCTGTTGCAAGTCAATTAATGTTTTATGTTTCACAGGTTTCTCATCTCACCAATTGAGAGTCTTTTTCACTGAAACTATAAAAGTGTCTGCCTGTTATCTTCAGAATTTTGCATGAATCACATTTACATGATAAGCTGTGTTCTACCGATAAGTAAACAACCCTCCAGAATTTCCAAATCTTATCAAAGCTGCCTCAGAAACTGAATCTCATAACTACGAAAAAAAAAAAAAAAAAAAAAAGAAGGTGGATGTGGAGGCAGGAAAAGAAAAGACAACTGACAGAAATGGGACATGGATGGTGCACCTGGTGCTATATATCATCCAAACTATTTCTAATGCACCTTATTTTAGAGTAATTCCTCCTCCTCTTCGATTCCTTAACAGTGTTACCTTGATATATGTCTTCATTTCACAGGGCAAAAGTATCATTGCATGCTAGCCTCTCATTAAAGACCAGCATAAGTGTAAAAGATTAAAACTTTTCAAATAGATTTTGTTTGGAGAAGAAAAAACACACTAACTCAATACAAAAACCTGTAGCATTCATTTGAGAGCAAGATACAATGTTTATTTTCAACAGGACAAAAAAACTTGCCTCAGGATTACTGTTTTTCCTAGAGTATCTTTAGCATTTACCATCAGGCAAAAATGTAACAAAATTCAGAGCCACTACCTTAGAAGTTTCATCCTTGGCCTATTCCTTTTGAATGCACAGAGTTTTGCAAATCTATAGCCGTGTCTGTGCCACAAAGCAGAGGAAGAAATGGTGCACTCTATGAGGTGATAGAGTGTTAAAAATTGATGTCCTTCCTATCCCCTTCTAAATTTATCCTTCAACAGCACTAGCTGGTCGTACTTGTAACAAATACTTGATCGTGTGAGTTGCCATCATACCAGCTAATATCTCTGTTCTGTTCAGAAGGGTATACTCCAAAGTAGAACAGCCAAGGGAAGTGTTAGATAGATATAGCTTGTTCATGTGAGAGTTGTGAGTGGACTTGCTGTCACCAAACATGAGCTAACTCAGCATTCATCAACACGGAGCAGCAGGAGTTCCAGGTAAGTGAGTGGTGAATCTCCAGATATGAAGGGATAAAGTTGGTTGGCAAAGACTTGTAAGCAAATTTTATGCCAGAAATGTCCATTTATTTCCATTTGCCACTGCTAGGCATTAGATTAAATATCCAGCTCTCAATCCACTCAAGAAAGGTGACATGTTTAAAAGACAGGTAGATGAGGTTCTTAGGGACACGGTTTAGAGATGATTTGACAGTACTAGGTTAATGGTTGAACTTGATGATCTTAAAGGTCTTTTCCAATCAGAACAATTACATGATTCTATGATTCCATGAATCCCAGCTAAGTGTGAGGGGTCATTGGTACTGGTGGGCTCACACTTGAAAGGGTGCTACAGAGAAATTCATGGTGGCTAAGGGTAAAGCTGTGAAAGCACATCAGTTGATACAATTTGAATTAGAAAGAGGTATTTATGTCTCTCTGGAAATTAATCTTCCTAAAATAACCAGTTTTTCACTGCTGACCCCTTTATTTTGAAAAAAAAAAAACCAACCAAAACTTTTGAATTCTTAATAGATATTTTAGTCTTTTTGTGTCCTTTAAGAAACTTGTTTCAGGAACTAAACGTTTAATTTGAATTTGAGAGATGTGTGTTCTGAGTACTCATCTTATGGGGGAGGATCTCTGAAATCCATAAAGTGCAAAGAATTCTGAATGAGTCTTCTGCATGGACAAACAAGCTGAAAGCATGATCCTATGAAATGGTAATACTGCCAGTTTGGCAAAGTGAAGCTACTAGAAAATCTCAAAAGCAACACAATTCTTGTTGTTATTTTATCACTTGCAAAGTTATCATAGTATCGTGTTGTTTAAGAATTAATCTAAGCCTCCTAAAATTATAGATGTTGAAATAAATGAATAAGAATAAAATTGATACTTTCCTCAATTAACTCTCCTAGAAAAAGAACTGCCTTGGTCCAAGAAAATGTGCAAGAGGAAATAGGAATACTATGTGATTTTTTGTGTGTGACATCTACCCAGTAAGAAGTCATTATATATCATGAGTACACTTCAGAATTTGGTTGTTAACTTCGATGGATACTGCACTGATTAGTCAATGACAAGGTGTCAGGAACCATATGACTGAAATGATCATGTTAAAAATAAGATTCTAAGAAATGGAAAGTGCCATGTTTAAATCTTTCATTTAGATTATATCACTAATCTGATGCTAAGCAGTTATGGCAAACAGCACTATGCAGGCAAGAATAAGAGGCAGACAGAATGGAAGCTCCTTAAACTAGCATTGCTTCCAGGTATAACCTGTTATTGAATAACTATTTCAAGTAGGTTAATTGTATTACCCTCTGGAGGTATCTGTCTTTCTCTGCTGAATATAGAAAAAGTTCAGATGACTAACCTGAGTTAGCTAAATTTAGGGGAAATTAATTCCACTATAGCTGCACTGAATTTGGATCAAAATGTATTTGCTCTCAGCTATGTGTGTATTAGGAGGTAATAACTCCACTGACTTAGATGGAATCTTTGAAGAAAAGCAATATAAGTAAGCCTATAATTTATTTTTCCTAAGAACTGCTCACAGCAACGTTGTACACCTTATTAAGGACTCATATGTACAGGTAGAAAACTCTTACTCTCATTATAGTACTCATTAAACTCTATGCAAGCCATATGATAAACTTCCTACGCTCCCACATATTAACATACAGATAGATATAAACACACAGATATACATAAAAAGGAATTACTTGTGGTTTGATTGTTACCTAAAAAAGCCCAGAATAACTTCATAAGATGTATATCCTTGCTTTTTTTGGTGAACAGACTGTAATTTAATATTTACTGCATTAATTGAGCTTAGCTGGTGCTTTAATTTATACTACTCTAAAATGAAACATTTGACTACATGTTCCACACTTCTTTTGATTATTTCTAACGTTATGCTTTCAGAGTATTATTGTGTTTTGCCAGTGCACAAATGCACATGAAACAATTAAGTCCTTTTCTACACATTTATTCCCACAAAAGTCTCAGTAAATGAACAGGGAATATTAAAATCAAAAAGGAAAAATACAGATTGGTGAGGCAGAAAATGGTACTAAAAGTGATTTTGTGCAACTCTAAAATGCTACTGCAAGTGATTGATGTTGACATATAAACCTGTCTATATATGTGCAAGTATTTTGAACTATATCCGGATATCAGAAGGTCCTACATAATGGTGCCTGTTATAATCAGGAGTGTTGCAAAGTGGCCACATGAACAAAATGACTGTGATGGACATTAAACTTCTTTTTGATTCAGTCTCATTGTGTTATATGTTTTGTTTACCATGGATCAAAGTTATTTACAGGGAGTTGATGAAGATGACAGAAACAGCCCCTGCACCTTAACAACCTAAAACATGCTTGCCTGAGTGAAGCCAACAGTAACATGAATGTCAGGAAAGAGATATCTCAATAGCAGAGATAATCTGGCAATACTTCTGAGCTACAAATACAGCACAGAATTAACACACATACACCAAGAAAACAACAACAACAAAAAAATAAAATAATTAAAATCTGTGGCTAACAGTCTAAACATCATCTAAAACTTAAAAGTTGAATTATTTGATTTTTGATAGCTACTTCACTGTTCATTTAGTGCTGAACTATCTTTCTATGCTTATGAAAGAGGGCAGTAGGATTGCTTGTGTACATGCCAGAAGACTGTGCTGCCATCCAGTGAGACCTGGACAGGCTGGAGAGTTGGGCGGGGAAAAATTTAATGGAGAGTTGGGCGGGGAAAAATTTAATGAAATATAACAAGGGAAAGTGTAGAGTCTTGTATCTGGGCAGGAACAACCCCAGGTTCCAGTATAAGCTGGGGAACAACCTGTTAGAGAGCAGTGTAGAGGAAAGGGACCTGGGGGTCTTGGTGGACAGCAGGATGACCATGAGCCAGCACTGTGTCCTTGTGGCCAAGAAGGCCAATGGCATCCTGTGGTGTAATAAAAGGGGGGTGGTTAGTAAGTCGAGAGATGTTCTCCTCCCCCCGCCTCTACTCTGTCCTGGTGAGACCGCATCTGGAATATTGTGTCCAGTTCTGGGCCCCTCAGTTCAAGAAGGACAGTGAACTGCTGGAGAGAGTCCAACGCAGGGCAACAAAGGTGATTAAGGGAGTGGAGCACCTCCCTTATGAGGAAAGGCTGAGGGAGCTGGGTCTCTTTAGCTTGGAGGAAACTGAGGGGTGACCTCATTAATGTTTATAAATATGTAAAGGGGGAGAGTCATGAGGATGGAGCCAGGTTCTTCTTGGTGACAACCAATGGTAAGACAAGGGGTAAGGGGTTCAAACTGGAACACAAGAGGTTCCACTTAAATATGAGAAGAAACTTCTTCACACAGAGGGTGACAGAACTCTAGAACAGGCTGCCCAGGGAGGTTGTGGAGTCTCCTTCTCTGGAGACATTCAAAACCCGCCTGGATGCCTTCCTGTGTAACCTCATCTAGGTGTTCCTGCTCCAGCAGGGAGATTTTTGAGGTCCCTTCCAATCCTTAATATTCTGTGATTCTGTGGTTCTGTGATGTCACAATTATGTATCATTTTTATCTTGCATCATACTTTCAATCTTAAAGCAACTACATTTTATGTGCATATTTCCCCCTTCTTAAATGGCCATCAAAAATAATGTAATTTATTTTTATCTGTAACTTTTCACAAATAATTGCACATCTTGTTGAGCTGATTGGGAAAAAAATAAATAAATCTGCAACTCCATAGAAACTTATTTTGGAACTATTAAAGTCACAGACTATTTAGTTGAAAAGAATCAGTGTGAGAAAATACTGGAGTAGCTGAGAAGGTATGAATGGATATAAAAGACAAATTATCACTTCTGAACTATGGGTGAAGGATGGAATACTTAATTGATGTGACTTTTTAGTTGTAGCTGGAGGACCTGGAGTTGTCTTTCAGCATTTATCTATCTGATATTCCCTACATGAATTCTACACTCACTATGTCTGTCACTGTCCTTTATTACCTGTTGCCACAGTTTCTTAACCTTCTGCATTTTTTGACAGTCTTTTTTTTTTTTTTTCTCAGCAAATGTTTCATCTTCAGTCATCTACTTCTGCAGTCTTTTCAAGGGCTTCTTTCTCTTTCCTTTATGCTTCTTTGAGATGCCACCACTCAGGTTGGGGGTGGCACCTCAGGAGGTATATTCTGTATTTTGGATACTAGTGAGGAAGTAGCAGATAAGAAATTAACATAGCTTGTATCTGAAGCGTGAATGGGGGTTTTGTAGGGCAGTTATGAAATGCACAGATGGCATTTAAAATGAAACATTGTTAAGGCCATTCTCATTATGTCATTTACAAAATAATGTTTTTCCCTCTAAGAGTTAATTTATTTTTCACTTTTCTTGAAGTTGCATAGGAAAAAACAAACAAACAAACAAACAAACAACCAGCAAGCAAGAACTAACCTAGATATTTTCAAAATAAGTATATTGCCTTTATCCCAACATATTAAGAAAAAAAACAAAAAACAAAAAAAACCCACAAAGTTTGTAGAGTGCAGCAACAGATGGGCCTGTGTGAAAAAAAAATAGAAAACAAAAGGAAAAAAAAAAAAACGCAAACAAAACCAGACTATTTTATCCTTCAGTTTAGAATCCTGTTTTAACAATAACCACCTATGACTGGATTCATACACTGTTGAATGATGCTGACAGCTGATATTCTGTTGCTTCTTTCAAGAACAATGAACAATGCATTATGAAGTTATGCTTTACTATGCAAAGTTCTTGTACAGGGGAGATTAATTTGAAGAGTTTCACTCTAATAAAACAAAACAAAATAGAGTAGGATGAACTGTTGAATAAAGCTTTATACAAGTTTGAAGGCATTAACTTGTTATAAACTTTCTTTTAGCAAGAAGCAAAGCCTGTTGAGTTTAGTATTAAAAAGGAAAACATGGTCCTCATCAGTTTATGCAAATTGGAGAAAAAAAGTTTAAAAAGTTATAAGTGTTATGGAAACACTCATTCAAATTATTCAGAAGTTGTCCAAGGAAACTCAACTGCAGGACAAAAGCTGGAATAAGACACTGGACTTTGGAACAAGATGGTAAAATTTTTAAAAAGCAACAGCTCTCAGATTTCCACATGATGTTAAGAATAAATCTACATATAACTGTTGTATGTGTAAGCTTGCAAAACAGATTTTACAACGAATAAGAAAGGTAAACATATAAACCTTCAGTAAAAGCTGGAGAAGCAATATGATGTAGTTCACCTTCCTCACGATAAGAAGTGAAAAGAAAAAATAAAAGCCCACAGTGTAGAGAGCACAAAATGTACAGACTGGCAGAACACTGGGTATGAATGTTCACATGATTATATGAGCTGCTTCATTCTGGCATGAAACAAACATTGACCTTAACAACTACAATTAATAACCTGTAGCTTCTGTATAGAAGATACAATGCACTATACCATTATGAAGCCAAGTTGAAACTATCACTACTGGCACTACACTGCAATAAATAAGCTAATATTATAAAATTGTATTCCATAAATACACTCACTGTATGGAAGTTTTTATATTGTTTTTAACGAGTGCAAAAGCCAAGACTAAAGAAAACAGTGACTTATAAAAAGACTGAGCTTACAAGATGTATTCTCTATTGCCTATAACAAGGTTTTAAGTGCAGCTGACTGTTCCATATCCAGTTCTTAATGCTTCAACACTCTATAGACCTGTTTCCCAGTGCCTCTCAAAGGACTTCATAGCATGAAAGGTTAAACCGAACCCAAAGTATCAACAATGTAGATGAGTCAGAGGGGATTTCTACAGGTTTGTACTGGGTCCTAAGTAGTTAACACTTATCCTCCCCAGAGGAGACCTCTTGCAGTCTGCTTCTAGGACAGACATAACCAAAACCAAATGAGATATTAATGTATCTTATTCTGTTTTCTCAGGGTAGCCTGGAGTCTCACTGGCCATGCACGAAGCTAATGTGTAACATGGGTTTCAAAAGGATGTAGAGGGCTTTACTTTTCTGAGCCTACCTATGCATCAATACTATGTAAAATGTAGTTCAATTATATGGCTGTCCTTGAAGCAGTCATGGAGATAGTTATCAGGTACAAAGCAAAGAACATTTTTTTTGCAGCTGCTTCAGAAAACAGTCATTTACAGTGTGTGGAAAACAGCCATTGAGATAGAACAGGCTGCTACTGTGAAGGAATAAACCTCTGAAAAACAAAATAAAACAAACAAACAAAAACAAACAAACAAACAAAAACCCCAAAAAAACACAAACAAAACAACAAACCAACAACAACTTCCAGACAGAAAGAATAATAAAATACTGCCATAAAATGTAACCAGTTGCTAGGAATATGATACCTTAGGAATGGGTCTAAATATCTACATTTCAGTTTTCTGAACATAGCCAAGTTGACCTTGGTAAACAACAAGTTGTCTAATAGAGGGAGGATGCCAAAGCTAGATTAAACCAGAGTAACATGGTGGTGGTGCAGTTGTTTTAGCTGAAAAACTAATGACTACAATCTAGAAATTCAGCAGCAAACCTTCCAGGTATATTTACAGCTGTCTGCAGAAATGTCTTTGCATTCCTTTATAGATTTGCTTCGCTGATTATATTACTCTGAATTATTATCTTTACAGTGCCTAATGTAGGTCAAACCTGTATCAGCAAAGCACACCTTTTATCAGCAGAGTTTATAATGTTTAACTGTTACTCTAATGCACTTCAATGGTTAGTATAGGTCTGGAGGGTGTTATTTTATGTCCTGGAGCATTAATAAACCAAAATTACCAGTAGTATCCATAGTAACAAAGAAACTAGAAAGAGTAGATTGCAGTACTATTCCCAGACATGCTAAACTTCTGAAGCTAAAGCTTCATTCCAGCCCTGCTTCTTTTGTGCTATAAAAAACAAAACAAAACAAAACAAAACAAAACAAAACAAAACAAAACAAAACAAAGCAAAAGAAACCCAGTATTATCTACATTAGGAATTTAGTCTCAGATTATAATTTTCACTTATCACATTGAACTACATTGTTAATAATGAAACTGGAAAAATATCTAATTTCATTGTTGTACTTGTCTCTATGTAATAATTAGGTAATTAATCAATGTCTACTTTCCTCAATGTCACTTAAAAATGTGGTGTTGTGAACTTGAAGTTAGATTAAATTTTTACTTAAATGTTAGACAGAAAGCTTTTTCTATGGTTTAAGAAAATTGTACAATTTCATTTTGAAATTATAGTTTTGGTTTATTTTATTTTTATTTTTACAAATTTCATTATACATTAATTCCCTAGACTCCATTATGTGCTGGGAAAATGTCTTGAAGAAATAAGTTCCATTGAAGTCCATTTACATATTAAAAGTAAGTATTTCATTTGAGATAATAGTGATTTTTTTGAAATCTGGTTATCAAATTAAAACCTGTTAGTTAATTTCTGACTTGGTAATTTGAGGAACAATGTAAGAAATGGATGCTCTTCAAGATATAGTGGTCATGTGGCGATGTTAATATATTTATTATAACTCTTCTACCTTTTACTTTAGAAAACATTATATTAAACGAACACACAAAAAAATTAAACTCTTTTTTTAATAAAAAGAACCTAAAATGCTACTTTTCCTTCTTTTCTGCAAAGCTGTGAAGAAAATCTTTTTAGTACATAAACTGGGATTTTCATTTTCTTTTTTTTTGGAAGACAAAATTTTATTCATTGACTAACAGTAGGAAACCCTTTATTTCCTGCCCAGCAGATGGAAAAGTATCTGGAATCCTTAGTGTTCCTAATGAGGAAGCTAGTGTTAATGTAGGATCTGTTATACAGAGTGGAACAAATACTGAGAAGTGTCTCTTGATAGAAGGATGCTATGGAAAAGCTGAATATTTTATTTCATCTCTTGAGAAATTTAGCATCTACTCTGTGGTTTGCAGAAGTCTTAGATGTATGAAGTGACTATTTTCATGGAATGTTACATGTAAAAAAAAAAAAAAAAAAATCCAAACATAGTGTTTTACCAATGCAAGTTTAATTTAATATCTTCTGATTGTGAAATAGTTATTGAGGGGGCAAATTATTGAAACTAATTATAAGACGTACACTTATTTACGATAAAGATATATCCATAGCCTCGACACAAAAGGTATCTGCTTGGCATGCAAGGAATCTGCTCATTCCTAGATGTTCACACATTGCGAACTATGCCAGCTCAGTGTGCTGGCACCAAGAAGAATGGAGGGTGGAGCACTGTGGAGATTCTGCGGCCAGGCTCTTTGTACAAGGTAGGTACAGGAACTAGATGGTACAGTACACACAGCTGCTGTCAAGTAAAAGATTCCATCCAAAATGCTAGTTGCTGAGTGGCAATTGTGGCAAAATCTATCTTGTGGATGAACTTTGTTCATTATAATCTCATTATAACATAAAAACACACCTCCATCCCAAAAGCTACATGCCTCCATGCTCTCTCAAGCATGCTGTCTGAATTATTTTAAGCCTATACCTTTAAACTTGAAGCAAGAGAATTTTACATGAATCAATAACAAAGGTATGTATAACTGAGTCACTCAAGTTCCACCTAGAAAATAATATAAAAAATTTAGTAAAAAAAAAAAAAATAGTGTAAAATACCTAACAATATGGGAAAGTTAGGGAAGACACCATCACTGAGAAGTCAATGAGAGAGCATCACTGATTTCCTCCCTCAAGAGGGGACACTCTTGGGTAAGATTTGCACACGTGGTTATACCAAGTATTTCCCTGGGAAACTTGTACTTCAAGCTTGTATTTTTAATTATATTAGTAGCAATATATAGTAATCTCAGAATATATATATTTAGTACTGAAGTGTATTTTTGCAACTAAAGCATATTTTTTGCAGACAGCGTATTTTATCAACAGCAATCTAAAATAACTTGTATCTGTAGCTTTAATAAACCCTATTACTTGTGGATCTAGTTGTGAGAATCTTTCAGCGGATGCACTCAGGCTTATAGTATATATTACACTATTCATGAATCTGTGCAAACACATAAATTCAATGACCGCGACATGATCCAGCGCTCTTGGTGAATCTGTAATCATGTCAATTCAACATAATGCTGGACTGGCTGTTGAGCACGATCAGACTTACAGTGCCAACTTGAAGTCATCTTGGTATAATTGCACATCACTCAGAAGATAAACTCAGCCTCCCCCAGCCCCAGTAATATATTGAGGACAAGCTGGAATGCAAGTGGGTTTAGTTTCTGACAAAATAACCCTTTTAATGCAACACTGATCCAGTTCTATTAACGTGACAGAATTCTGTATTTCCCTTCAGAAATTTAAAATTTCTGTTGAATATTTAAGAAATCTTATTTAACAATTTTTACTCTAAATGTTTTTTTGGTATACTATCAGACTATAAAGTTGAGGAATAGCTCCTACATCCTTACTGGAAAGACTTCTATTTTCCATACCTAGTAGCCAATTAAAATACAGATAGATCTAAGAAGTTAAAATATATCCACACAAAATAAGATTTAGGAGGACTTTATAGTCCTTGACTATTTAGCAACAAGTAAAACATCAGTGTATTATCAACATCATTTTCATCCTAAATCCCAAACATAGCACTATACCAGCTACTGGGAAGAAAATTAACTCTAACCCAGAAAAAAAAAAGGACAGTGTGTATTTCTTACATCTTGTATTTCTTACACTCAAAATCTTTTTCTGAGTATAAATTACACTATTGTTAATACAACTTTAATCTTAAAGATCTAATCAAATAATTATTATCAATGCAGGTCTAATTATTACAGAAAGAAAAAAAAAAAGGGAACAAAATAAATTTATTTTTACAATAAATTACTCCACATCTTTTTAGTTACCTCAGGGTCTACAAGGAAAGACATAGGAGTCAACATTATAATGTCTGGTATAATTCATGGTTACCTTTCTGCAGTGACAGGCAGTGTTGTGATGCTGTGCATATGGTTTACTAATAGTACAGATACAATTCACACAATGGAGACCTATCTACTCTTTAATCTGCCATAGAATTTTCGGTTCTTTTTCAAAATACTTCCAGAGGGCATGTGTGTATTCTCATAGATTCCCATTACTTACTAGAAGGAATGTCTGCTGTGACTAATGTTGCTGAGTGAAGTCCAAATACTGAAGTGCTATTAGGTGGATAGAACTCTTCATTTAAGAAAGCAAATTCAGTCATTGCTCACTCACTATTTTTTTTTTTCTTGTGCCAAGGAGTGTAACTTCAATCTTAATAGGAAAAAAACTCAAACAAATAAAAACCCCCCACAAAACAAACAAGCAAACGAACAAACAAAAAACCCCCACCAATCTAAAACCTATCAGATATTCTTTTTAATTTAATTTACATTTCTGATAAGCCTTGAGAGAGTAAGTAAATATGCCTTTAGGACATGACAGAAAAAAGAAGCAAAGCCAGAACAAAGTATATGTGAAACCATTACAGCACATCCACAATCACAATTTACTTAGTGATTTCTTATAAACACACAATTAAAAAGGTCACAGTGAAGAACTCTGGTACTCCAGAGCTTAACAGCTAAATACTGGACTTACTGCCACTAGATCTGAATTACCTGGGTAAGCCACTCGTATGAACAACACAAGTCTTTGAAGAACAGAAACTTCAGTTAACATAAAACTATTACTTTAAAAGTGTAGTTTTATTTGCAATGAAAATAACATTTTAGAGGAAAATTGAAATGAAGCTTAGTCTTAGGCAGGTAGAAATATAAAAATCTTTTGCCTGGACAGGCATCAAAATTTTTTAACTTTTAGATGAACATTATTGGTTAGTTTGCTTGTTTTAGTGAATATCAGAGCAAACAGTGTTTCAAAATGAATAATCAAAATACCATGTTCCAAAAGTGTAAAAGTAGTATATCCAAAGCTTGTGGGAGTTCTGTGAGGATTACTTCCAAATAAAATTTTATAAATAACCCAGTCCTTTGAAGTATTTTGATTGCAGTGTAAGCCATATAGACTCTGCCATGGACTAACTAAACTTTCAGATATATGTTATTCTATTGATCTTCTAGGTTTCTTTTCTATATATAAGCAAATTTAATTATATTTTAGTTTTTCTAACTTTTCTAGTTTTTCTTGTTTGCTTCAGGATTTTGGACATCTTATGTATTCATGCTATAGCTCTCTCGTGTTCAGAAATGAAAGAGATCATGTCTGTTTCCCAAGTGTTTCCTTTGACATCATATCTTCTACATTGTTTAGCTTTTAACTGAGTAAGGGTGTTACATGGCTGCATATGCAAGAAGCTGTTCTTGGGTAAAGTAAGTTATTGCATCCATGAAACAGCTGCCAGCTTCGCTATTAGGTAGGATTAATTTCCTATAAGGTAGGATTAATTTTCAGAAAAGTTGTGTCTTGAATTTGCATTTTACCTCCTTGTCTTCTATCAGCAGTTATGTGTCACTTACTGAATAAACTTATATTGCTCATACGAACAATTCAGTACTGAAGCAACTGTGGTTCTGCCATGTTCACCATGAAAAGCATTTCTATTTGATATATGATTCTCAAACATGGCTAAAGATAGCAGCAGTGAGAATATAAAACTGATTTTTAGGTCATAAGTTTAGATCTAAAAAGTTGAAAAAAAATATTTTTATTTGTAAAATGAACAAATTTGATGTGCAAGCCATTTAGAAACAACTGAAGGTGAATCTCAAAATATTATTCTTTGTAGAAACATTTGTCTAATCGTAGTCTTATTTCAAATTCATAGCAGTTTATATAAGGATAATTAAAATCTCCCATCAGTGCAGTTTTTCCTTTATTACAAATCATTTTGCTTTCATGGGCCACTTCCTCATATTTATGATACTGTTGATCTGGTGGTCTCTAAAAAAATCACAATATAAATATAAATCTTAGTAAAAATATTTCCACTTGCTTTAACCAAAATTGGTTTGGGGTCTAAATTGTCACTAGGAAGGACTGTAAGATTTCAGTTATCTGAAAGATATTGATCATTTTCTCAAGAAGCTTCATTCTCACAGCAAAAACAAACTAGATAGTCTAATATTTCTCATGTAAAAATTATTGTGAAGTAAAATACACATTTAAATTTTTTTTTTTTTTTTTTCTGTTGTTCAGTGGAGCTCATACTTCAAATTGTTTTAAGGTAGGATTCCTACCTTCCTATTATTTACTTTTAAGACAAAACAAGCGTATCTTTCTGACTTTCTGGAGATCATTGCAGAGAATGATGACAGATAATTTTGTGTCACTCTAAATGATATTATCCTGCCAGCTGTTCCAGTGGCAAGAAAGACTGCACATCTTGAGAGAGAGAAAGAAGAGGGAAACAAACTTCTATTAGCCACAGAGCTATTTCTATCCTAATTAATAAATTTGCTTAAAAACATTCCATTAACAAAAAGTGCTGACTATCTAGGCTATTTGTTTTGTATGCCTTCGTAATCACATTAAAAGATAACCAGAAGAATTTAATATATTTTTTCCACAAATAGGATGGCACACCACTGGTAGTTGTTCCAGCCAAATAAAAGTTAGATAGCAATTTTGATTTCTAATAGCGATTCCATCAGCATTCTAGTCAGGGAACACAAACAAACAGACAAACAAAAAAACAACCAACCAACCAACCACAACAACAACAAAACCCACCAAAAACACCACCTACTCTCTGTTTGGATATTTACAAATAAAACCAACTTAACTGTTTTTTATAAATTAAAACACTGGCCACAATTGAGCACATGAGAGATGAATCTAAGAGCAATGTCTGATTTTGATGAGATCTTACAAATATCTTCATCCAATTGTAAGTCAAATTAAGAAAAATAGATAACTTGAAAGCAAATTGAATAAAGGCTCTAACATAACAAAAAAAAAATAAAATCTATTTCTCTGTTTACAGAGTGGGAGACAATGTTCTGCTGCTCACAGAATTTTCTGTTGAAATATTCTTCTATTTATGAAGCTGAGTTATGAAGACTGGTAGAAGGTTTTTATTTCTGTTTCGGGATTTTGTCCAGATGAACAAACACTGAACATGTCTCTGGGGAAGGGAGAAGGATGTACCCTGACAGGAAAGTAATAAGGACATGTCTAACATTAGGTAATGAGAAAGTATTTTCACTGTAAGATCTTCTTTCAGAACATAACTTACAAGAACAACATGGTGAGAAATGCTCAATTTATAATATCTAAATTAATATCCCTATATCCTACCTCATACCTGAGTGAACTTTGTAATTCTAAACTGTGCCTTACATTTTTATCAAACATGACAACAAAAAGTTCTCAA